>NC_056739.1:373587987-373692987 GCF_019279795.1 Protopterus annectens | reverse complement strand
TTTTTTTTTGCTGGGGTGGGGGGGGGGGGCGATATGGTTTCCACCTTTCATTGTGGCAAAAACATGACCAAGACCATACCCCTAGCACCTCACATAACACCTCTAATCCCCTCCCATCCACCAGCACTTTCTGCCATTTCATGACATCATCATCACATCAGATGAGGAGTAGTATCCTCTTTTTTTCCATTAGAGATATTTTTTTCTGTGGATTTACTATGCATTTATGTAAAAAAAGCATAGCAAATCCACAGATTTAACAAACTATGATAGCTTGTTTTATTTTTTAAACAGAATACCAGAGTTTGCACAATGTTTTCCTGACTACCGTTGGTTGATTTGGTTTCTGGATAGTCCAGAAAAAAAAAACAGATAGATGGCAGCTCTAGGGTGCAACAGTACGTAGATAACTGTCTTAAGCTGACCACTTACTGCTTATTACAGTGAAGAGCTTTTTTTTTTTTTTTTACGAAAAGTGAGAAACACTGAGGGGGTTGGAGTGTTGGTTTATAGCTCTAGCCTATGGTGCTAATCGAATCAGCTGCGTGTTTGTGCCAATGTATCACTTAGGAGTAGAAGGTTTGTCTTAAAGAAATTTCCTAAAGGTACCTGGGTGGTTTCAGTTTTATTTTGAAGGATAGTACTTTATGGTCAGACCTAACAAGTGATGAAGATATGCAAGGGATGGTGCTCCCATATTAGTAAGGACAAGATCTAAGATGTTATTATCCCTAGTGGCTACTTTGGCTAATTGTTCCTGAGTTAGTTTTAGTTCATATTATCTTCTTGTCCCTCTAATACCTCTTCTAAGTGCTAACCATGCAATGATATATCTTTGTTTATTTTTGCCATTTGGAAATTTCTCCCAGTTTTACTAATGATGCATTTTCTTATAATTAAACTAATTATTTTTTTGGTCCACCAAGAAAAAAATATCATTTTGTGAGCACCACCATGACTGAGGGGGACTTCCTTTTCAGTTACAGCATTTATGATATTTCCTCTACATTCAATCGAGTTGTCCCTCATATCGCCTAACTTAAATATACCGACTTCACAGCATTACAAGCTAAGAAAAAGGTGGGAGTGTGGTGGGGGACAGGGATACAATTATATAGCTGGCTTTCACAGTTACCTATCTGTGGTAAAGTGTACAATGGTAGTGAAAATTCATACAGAAGCTGCTCGGTCATAAGGAGTGAGTGCAGATGTGCCCAGCACTGTCACTATGTAATTCATCATCCCAGTTACACTGTTCTGTTATTCTAGAATGTACTTTTCGGAACCTTCTTATTCTACTATTGTTCATTGTCCTTTGCTTTTTATTTTAATATAAACCGTATCACACAGTGTCAGTTCTGTTTGTCGCATTGATGTTTACAATTCTGCCTCTGTAAATTTGTTTTTGCCCACAGACTAGACCCCAGCTTGTGAAGTGCAGAAAATACAAGTTTCCCTGGAGCTATATACATGTATATTAAATCTTTATTTTTGTAAGATTTATTTTCAGGTTTTAGGATGAAATTTGTCAGTCCAAACATGAATAGCTTTAAAGCTGTCAGGGTACCTCCCAGAAAATCAGAAGCTCTAGATTCAGAGATTTGAGCTGTATCTCATTGTAGCTGTCCTGAGTGATAATCTACAGAAGGTCATCTGTGCATAGTTCCTTTATATTTTAGAGGAGAAAACAAAGTATTTAATACTTTTTTCTTTAAACAGGAATGAATGAACTACTTTTACAGTATTGAAAAGTACATTCCAGGAATGCTGTGAGCCAAAGAGGACTCTACCGTATATAAGACAGTTATTCTTTACAAAAAAAACAAGATTTGGAGGAGAATATTGATGCATATGTCTATGCATAATTTCCAGATTGTAGCTCCAGTCTCTCTTAAAGCAGCCCTATATAGTAAGCAAAGCTGCATGTGTGTGTCTATGGACATGAGTAAGAGATTTCATGTAATGCATCTAGTAATGAACATAACAATACAGTTTGCAGTCTGTATGAGCGGAATCTAATGAAGAGAAAAAAAAAAAAAACAGACTTCTCTGACAGGGGACAGCTCATGTGTTTGAAAGATAAATGAAGCAATGTCAGTGGAGCAACAGGTACAACACTGCTCTTTGGTACTAGAAGAATATGAGGCTGTGGGTTCTATTCCTACTCCAGCAGTGTAATATTAGGGGGTTGATGCACTCCTGAGTATGTGTTACTTTTTGAGTGAGATGTTTAAAAAAGGTCCCGTTCACTTGAGTTGGTGGTAAATCACCTTGATGTAAAAAAATCCCATGATACCTGTTGAAAAGATTTGGGGAAGTTCCCCAATTCTCTGAACAAATTTCCACTAATAGTCGATATATCACATCAGGTCTCCATGAAAACAGGCCTATTGCATCACTGGGTATGTGGTACTATCCCAGTAAACAATGGATAAACAAGGGGCAAACAGAGCACTGACAGCAGTCTCTTTGCATGGTTGAGCAGTGTTGTCAAAATCAGCAAAGAAACAGCTATTTTTAGGCAATAACGTGACTGAAATGAATAAAACCCAGAATTTTAAGAGATTTTTAAACAGAACATTCACAGACAAGACGGACAGTAGACAAAGTGTGACTGTTACATCAGAGTTTCTGCAGATGCAAAAACATAAGATGCAGAGTTCTGAGAGGATACTAGTCTGAGAGGATACTAGTCCACTTCCTACAGGCAACTATATCATATATTACCAGACACCAAATAATAAGACAACTGTGATAACCTCTTACAATTCTATAATCCTTCTATTCCACTCAAGAAACTATATATTTACTACAGCAATGATTTGTTTTTCTACAAAATTTAACCTAAAAATTTTTATTGCACCTGCTTAAATCTTGGTTTTCTACAAAATGAAACCTGCAAATTGCATTGTAACTGCTTAATCTTTATTTTGTCTTGAACCCACAAATGACTGAAATTGTAAACTGCTGTAATCTTTTTGTTACCATTGTTTTGAAGCTTTGTCTTTAACCTACAAATGATTGAAATTGTAAACTACTGTAATCTTTTTGTAACCTTTGTTTTGGAGCTTTTCTCCCCAGGACTCCATTGAAAACGGGTTCTTATTGGCCCAATGGGCTATCCTGGTTAACCAACTGCAAATAAATAAATAAATCAATAGTCTGTTTGAGGACTAGCATGCTACAGAGTATCACTGGTATAGGACTAGCATGCTACAGAGTATCACTAGTATAGGACTAGCATGCTACAGAGTATCACTGGTATCTGTTAGAAAATACAAAGCAACACCTTAAGTATATGGAACTGCTTGAAGTGATAGTTAAACCTACCAGATGGGTTAATAATATGGTAACTGTTTTGAAACAAGATTACCCACTGGATTCAGAAGTTGAATATCCTGGCTGTGCACACTATGTGTATGACAGTAATATGATTCAGGAATATGGAGCACACTAACAACAACAGCACTTGCAGTGTTTCTTGACTGACACACTACTGTGTTTAGTATGCAACAGTGTGCTGTGTGCACTAATGTCTGTAGTGTGATCACCACAAATCTTGCATTTTTACGGCAAAATCAGTTGTAAAGAAACACGTTTGAAACAGTGGTGCTCAAAGAATAGTTTTATTCCTGTTTTTACATCATTTAAGGAACTGCTCTATTTAAAATGTAACAAAATATACACCAAAAATTCCATTAAAGGTTGTTTGCAAAAAAGGAATAAATTAGCAATGCAGTGACTTTAACAAAACTCAAGAAACAATCCATCCAATAAATAGGTTCTTTTCATTTACATCCACATTTTTTCTTGTAATTATGAAATTCAGTGACCAGCAATTCTTGAGTCTTGCTGCCATCTGCTGGGCAAATGGTGTTCCTTCACTAAAGAGAGTGATTCAGTGCACAGTGCACACATTTTTAGAATGCAAAATCTTTATTTTATCCTACTGCCCTGCACAGGGATTCTTTAAATGTAATAGGTTTTGATGTCCGATTCATACATTTGTCACTTGACAGCACTGTATCTTTCAGCAAATTATGGCATCAAGCAAAGCATTCAGCTAAGTTCTTAAACTGTTCAGTTATGTGTAGTGCTTCTTGTGTATTTAACACAATATATTTAGTTTGCATTTTGTAATGCTTAGTTCCCCCATATTAAGCTGGTATACATTATTTTTAAAAATGTGTGATAATTAACATTGCAGAAAAGATGGCTTACTTGATTAAAGAGTTATCTTGTGAATTTATGCAAATGTTGACAAGACTGATAGCTGAAAGTTGCAGATTTGTAATAGTAATGTATCTGCTAAGAAAAATCTATTTCCCTAAACCACATATCTGGAGGTGTAACTATCAAGAGGTTTAGCCAGCCAAGATTATCTGACAAGAGAGTTTACCTGATTATGCCTACAGCTGTAGATAGCCCTGTCCTTCTCAGTTCCCTGCATTCTGAAACTGGGAAACAAGAGACAAAGTTACTGGTGTATAAATTAGACAAGTGAACTAAAGAGTAACATTTCCATGCAGAAGACTAATTCAGAAATATTGAAAGTCAGCCTTGTCCAAATGAAAAAATAGTATTAATGAGGTGTGGTCACAGAATAAATTATAGCTAGTGTCCACATAGTGTAGCAACTTAGAAATATGGTTCATGTAATGTATTGCAGAATATACTACAGACTACCTTTAACGGTCATTATTATATCCCACATCTAAATGGATGTCATTTTTATTCCATGTCACTGATGTCTTTATTACTTTCTTCTTTTATCATAATAATATATAAATAGAAGGAGATAAATGTTGTCAATCTTTTTATCTGTGTTCTTGTGACATCCCCACTCTGGGCCAGCAATCAAAGAGTTTGAATCCTCACCACTGACACTAGACAGGGACGTTCACTTGGAACAAAAATAGATACACACATTATTTTCAGATGCAGCTCCCTGCATCAAGCATAATTTCCCTTAATAGCATAAAGGGAATGCACTCAGTCTGTGGTCTGGATTTTTCTCTGTCTCCCTCCAGGTCCCGACCAACATTCCCCACTGGCACAGCTACATAATTGAGACCTCTGTCCAGTGTCCAAGCCATGTTCTCCAGCATCCTTTCTGTGAAACCAGTACTTTGTGTCCCTGCTTCAAAAAGCTGATACTCACACACACACACACACACACACACACACACACACACACACACACACACACACACACACACACACACACACACACCTGGGAAAGACTGGCACAGATTTATTAGCTATGACCCCTTCTGCCGAGACTGTAAGGAAGTTATACCACCACCAGACATTCCAAAGCCAGCTACTCTAATGATCTTGTAAGGGTACCCAATTATACTGAGTGAAATTAATAATAATACAAATGGTAGTTTGACAAACAGCAATGCTTTCAGGAGTGGCCAAAGCTATCACCAAATATATATATAAGCACTTTCAGAGATTAAAATATTCTGTAAAAGACCAGCCACAATGAAAAGTTTACATATATTTAATAATAAATAAGAAAATACAGTAAACACTAGAGGTTCAGTCAAAGGAAATATTAAAATAACGCAGATGAATAAATTCACAAAGATGCAGAAAAACAGTACTTAACTAATCTTGTTATATTTTCCTGAATGATTTATACAATTTCCGTTCCCTGCTTCACTTACTAGAGGAAGGCAAGATGAAGGAGGTGAGGGGTCTTTCTCTGTCAGGTTCCAAAAAACTGACTGCAATGAGAATTCAGTCTCATCTAGTATTAAACATAATTTGTGTCCTAGATTACAGAATGATATCACATACATCTGGTCATCTGACGTCTGGCTCCCATGCTACCCCCATTGCTAGAAACTGCCAGGATTTAGCACATATGTATCAATAATACATACACACAGAATTTTGCTCAGATGTGTTGCAGGTTCTGGAAGTCACAAAACAATTTCCAAACGTCACCCTTCCAGAGTAGCCATTAGTTCACCCCAAAGACAATACAGAAAGCTTCCTAGTACAGACTTTTTGTCTCTGGCTGCATTGAGAACTGTAAGATACAATCTTTATGGTCTAATTCAGGTAATTTAATTTTAAACTATTTTCAAACTTAAGTGGACTGAAATTAACCTCTTCTCTTCCAGTATCGTCTGTTAAAACATATTCATTTAAACGGTTACAGGAATACATATATATTTCTTTTTCTGACCAACAGGGTACACTGTTGGTACAGTTTCAGCACAAACAGCTTTACAAGTGCATTTTTCAACAGAAGCATCTGTACAAATCAGTTTGATATATAAATGACATAATTCTTTACAAAATTTCAGCTAGCTGTGCTGGCATATGTTACACACCGACTACCCTACTTCTCCTGGCAGAGCTGGCAATTCCTCACATTGTCACAGTTCTTATCACAGCCTGGCATTAAAGAAACCTATGTTTATCACATTCCTGGTATATCGTACTAAAGCTACTAACTAATTTATGTTGATGCAAATCATAAAATGCTGCACTATGCTATCAGCAGTGGTAGATTTGCTTATATTTCATCTTTCTTGTCTACATTGTAATTTTTGTTCATGCAGGGAAATATTTATTGGTTCATTTTGCTTCGAATTAGAGGTCACTTTAGCAATAACCCATGACTGGATGTGAGTATCACAGGGTTTACCCATGGTTGGTATTATTGAATCACTCAAGCTATGATGCTAACTGTGAATACATCCTCTGAAAGCCACATCCACACCAAGGAGTGGGTTATTGCTATTATACAATGACATCATTTAAAAAAAGAAATTGATTACCTTTTTAAATAGTATCATTGTATAAAAGAACTTTGATGTTCTTCTGCAATTTCTTCCTTGTATGAGATTGTGAAGCATGTAGTGAGCATGTATTCAGCTTGCATGTGCCAACACTTATACAATACATGTTTCTCCTAATTATGTTAATTAAAAAATGTAGGAGTCAAATATCTAAGGGAGAAGTGCTGCACACTTTGCAAGGTTTTAAAGTGAAGTGCTTTCATTGTTTTTATTCACAAGGACTTCCTCAGAAGTTTACAGAGGGTTAGCTTTTTTCCCCCATAGTTTGACAGTTCTGCATTTGAATGTTTAGTTTGCAGATGTTCTAATGTAGTTTTTTCCATTTAAATCTCCAAAGTTTGCCTCCTGAGTAGTGTTTTACTGCAAAGACTTTTATTTGCTAGCTAGCACTGGTATGAACATAACTACAGAAAAAAAGCATTTGCAATCTGAGGTTGTTAGCCTTGCAATAGTGATATCTTCCCAACACAGCTACCAAACTCTTTCCTGTGATAATGCTGGATTTACAACAAACACTCTGATTAGGCTGTCAGGCAATGTGCACATTTTTGAATAATAAAACTCTATTATTGTATAATTTTAGTAATTCTTAAGATGACATTATGATGAGCAGAGTACTACATATTATAATATTATATCTTCATATAATAATTAGCCTCTTTAAGCAGTGATATGAACTGTAAACCTTCAGATTTGGATAATGCTCTGTTAGTTTATCCAATTTGAAGTCATGCATAGTCATATGTGGATCATTATATTAAATTTTAAGTCATGCATAGTCATATGTGCATTATTATATTACATTTTAAGTCATGTATAGTCATATGTGGATCATTATATTAAATTATAAGTCATGCATAGTCATATGTGGATCATTATATTAAATTTTAAGTGGTGCATAGTCATATGTGCATCACCATATTAAATTTTAAGTCATGCATAGTCATATGTGGATCATTATATTAAAGTAAAGTTTAACTTAATAAAACTGTTACAGATTGGAACTACAAAAATGAATTGAAGCATAATTTTGCAGAAGTCTGTAACTATTTTTGGGGTACTATTTATCGTGTTCTGATGTATAGTTGGAATTGGTCCTTAATGCTTTCAAAATAAAATCACCAAACTGATGGTGCTTTAAATCACAAAGTTCTTGTAGTATAGCAACACCAAGTTTGGTAAGTATTAGTAAATTTAGACTTTATATTCAGTAAGAACTTGGTGGTGTGTAGCTGTGTTTCCTTCCAACATGTGTTTCACCAAATGTTCCTAAGAGTTATCTCTCACAGATTAGGGCTGTTGACTGCCACCAAAGTGGTGGTATTACACTTCCTCTTCTTCTCAGGTTCTTAGGCATTTCTAGTTCAGCTACTAAGCAACCATGTTGCAACTGGTGTGTACATATGGATCTGATAACTGTTAGGGAAAGCAACAAAACGCACAATAAAATCAATCATATCAATGTTATGATGGCCACATACTGAACTAGAAAGTTTCTATATTTTCATTATGCAAATGTAATATAATGCTCTATTTATTTATACAGATTTGTAAATATGGGTAGCATAGTTACTCATTGATAAGCTCTCTGCTTTAGAGTTCCAGGATTTGGATTTCAGTCGTAACTTCCACTCACCATTTATCAGGAGTTTGTATGTTCTAATTTAAATTCTGACACAGAACAGGATTATTTTAAAGAGCTGAATATTCGGTTCAGGTATGGTACTGTATCCTGAATAGCAGGATTTAGGTGTCTATTAAAAGTCAGATATTTGTGGAGACCGCAATGTGGCTAACTGTAAGATTCTTACGGGGATACAGACAAACTAATTCAGTGGCCAAGCACAACTCAAAGGAAATGAAGTGGATCACAGCATGGGCATCTAGTATTCAATGCATAATTTTCTGGGCAGGTGATTGCAACCAGATACCTGGTGAATTACAAAGCGAACAGCTTCAATTTAAGCAAAATTATGCAACTGGAAGAAAGTTCTTATCTCTTAATTATGCAAGTGAGCTAATGTTTTGATGAGCCACACATGAAAGCACTTGGTTTTCTGCTCAATAACTCCAGGTGGAATAATTCCCTAATGTTAGGGCACAACACATTTTGACATAATGATGTCTATTTGTTGACGCCATGCTGGGCACTAACGAAGAAGCAGCACCAAGCATGTTTGCTTCAACTAGTTCACTTACTGCTACTGAAACTAAAGAGAAGATTGTAGGTGTATTTCTCTTCCAAGGAAAGGAGCAGCATTTCTCATTAAAAACAAATCTGCTTGTGTGAAACACACAAAGGCTTATTGATGAGAAACTCATTTTACAGAATGACCCAGACACTGGATATCAGCAATTAGTTTGTTTATCGTAGACTGTGACTGGCTTGTTTGTCAAGAATTTTAGGTATGTCAGAGGCAGTTATGATGCAAAGATTCTGCTCTGTACAGTTTTGGGGATTGTAGCTATTCTATTCAAAGGAGTGGTTTTAAATGTAAAAAGAAGTCAAATATACACAATAAAAAGCAAATTGTTGATGAAATAACAAAGTTAAACTTTTGCACACAACAGCACTTCTTCACAGCTGAATTGCCACTGGAGAAATCAGAGTTAAATAAATTAAAAAATGAATTTATTAAAATCCCAAATACTTTACTGTATAATGCACTTCTGGTGTAATGTATCACCAGTATCCCCAATCATTGTTTTAAACCTTTTTTAAAAAATCTGGCAGCTAGTACAAATGATTAAAGATATGAACTGTTCTTCCAATATAGATGCACACTGATCAACAGCTTTACTTAGCTCTCCCAATGTGAAAACAGAAACTGCTGACAGAGATATTGTCAGCTTGTCTAAAATTGAGTTACTGGCTAGTAAGTACACTGCCTGGGTGCCTGCAAAGAAAAAACTAAGACAGCCTGACCAAACTTCTACTAGAAACGGTGGAAACACTGACTGGGAAGGATCCATCCTGCAGCTGCTCAGCAAAATGCAGTTCAAGCTCCAGCTTTGGTGTAAGACATGACTTCCAGTAATCTAGAGGAAAGGCTAAATCTGATATGCACACAGGTGATTAAAATAAACAAAAAACTGAAGGAGTAAATCAACTCAAATAACAAAAGGCTGGAAAAATGGGATAAGCTTTAAACAGATATTCTGATGAGCTGATAAAACTGCAAAAATCAGAGGTCGAAATGAAGAAAAGGCTGGCTGAGTATGAGACTGCTCAAGAAGAGATGTTTAAAAAATGGTAGAATAACAGGACAGAGTATGTAGGGAAAATCTGAGATTTATTGCAGTACCAGAAGAACTAGAAGGAACAGACTGTATTAATTTTATGAAGGCACAAATAGGCAACTAGACTTGTATTCTACAACAGGAACTGTTAATTGAAAGGGCACAGTGTGTGTATTCTGCAAATATGGCCATGAGAAGGCAGACAAGATGTTTGTCAGTTAAGGATGCCAACCTAAAAGTAGAAAATGTGACCCCGACAAAACTGTGGCAAAAGAGCAAAGTATTACAAGTTGGAGATAGCAGAGGATTTGTGAAAGTGATTATATACTGTACACCAGACAGAAGAGAATCACATTTATTACAGCAATCAGGGAATGTCAAGGGGTAGGTGTAAGATTCAAGCTGTTGTATCCAGCTGTCTTCAAAATATTTTTTTCCTGGAAAATCAAATTCATTTTTTGATGCAGAACAGACTAAGGAGGAAATACAAAAGTATGTCCAACAAAAAAGAGCCATCAGGAAGAAGCTGACTCTACTGCTGTTTCTTCTAATAATAAAGCATACTGGAGAGACTTTGCCAGTAAAACCTTTTCCAATGTTCCAAAGGAAAATACTTGAGAGATAGAGAAAAGCACAGGAACTGGCCAGAAGGATTGGGAGCACCATGGAAATGAACCAGAATCTTGAGTTGGGAGATGGATATGAACAGGAAGAAGACCAGCAACATGGAAATTAGTGAATAAATGTTAGACTGCAAAGCATCAATCATATTTGTGAAATATGGCTGTATAAGAATAAGTAGAAAGAATGGACTTTTGTTAACTTTGTTAAACTTGTGAGAAACTGAAAGACATTTGCCTCATCTCATGTCATTAATGTTTGGAAGGAATCTGAGTGGGGATGAGGAGGAAGGAAAAAGGTAACTGTTAAGTAAAACAATTTATTTTCTTAACGGTATTTCTATGAAACTTTTCACAATACAACTTGTATATTTTATAACAAATTATTTTAGTTGTTCTTGTATGTAATAAAGTTATTAAAGCAAACAAATGCCTTTTTTTTCTTCCTCTGTCTCTTTCTTTCTTCTTTTTTGGTATTAAAAATGTAGAGAAGAAAAAATAGACAAAAGCATGTTTAAGTTAATAGGCTGTAATCTTGGGTTTTGAGGTGAGAGATAGGGTGTAAAAGTACACAGATCATAATATATGTAGACCTGATATGTTTTCTTTTACTTTTGCATTGGTGAATGCCTGGATTAAGACCCTTGGCTTAATCGTATAACAGATTTTAAGTGAAAACAACTAAATATGACTCTACTGAATATAATGAAAAGTTTTCCTTTAGCAATACATTTTTCAGATTGTCTTTCAAACCACAACAGAGGAATAAATTTTTTTCTCTTACTTTTCCATGGAGGCAAGCAGATAATAGGGCAATAAAAGATAGAGCACTTGTTTCATCAAGACTAAAAGTTAATGATTACAGAAAGTAAGCAGGCAGTTTTTACAGCTAGGGGAGGAGGAATAAAGATAAAAGAGAACAGACACTAATTAGTGTCAGTAGAACCACAGGCAATAACATGTGTCTTAGTATGGATAACCTTAGTTTCAGGTTAATTAGGGCCTATGTTAGCAGCTGTCTATTTGGCACAATGCTGCTATTAGAAGGGTTAAACTTCATTATTTGAAGCTCTACATATTTATGTGCAGTAGCTTAGCTAGGGTCAGGGTGAGAGGAGCAACTGTTCCATGCACAATGTGTTGGGGGGGCACTTTCAGCTGATCCCAATATCTAATGCAATATGTTTTTTAAAAAAAACAGTATTGTATTTGCTGTCATACCTGAGTGCTATTGAGCTCCATGTGTGATCTAGTCTGTAGCTACTGCTTGCTACATTGTAGCAAATAGTTTGCTATAGTTTAAAAGTTAGAAAAAAAATATATATTTTTTTAACTAAAATACGAATGCTGAAGAAATCCATGCAGGCAGGGTATAAACTATAGCAACTGTTTGCTACATGTGTAGCAAGCAGTTAGCTATAGTTTATAAGAAAAAATATATATTATTATATTTTTAATAAAAGGAAGGGAGGTCATGGGTAGAGCACAGAATGGGGACCTATATGGTTTGGCAGGAGATGGGGGCATGTTTTACATCTGGCCACTTGGTTGATGTGGCAATAGAAGGAACATTCATTTTATTTTATTTAATTTTATTTTTTGCTCTTAATGAAGAGGTGAGGAGATGGAGCTGTGGTTCTTCATACTGGCACAGGGCGCTGGCTATGCTTCACTTCTGCTTATGTGTGTTTGTAATAAGTTAATAGGTTATAGGTTATGGGGGTGTTCTGGGGTGTGTTTTTTGAGGGTCTTTATTAAAACAAAAGGTCTTATAAAATGTGACAAAGGTACCAATGTTAAGTATTCTTTCCTTTTTGTCTATACCTGTGAGACCATTAACATTCCAAGATAATATGGAATGAGTTGCCATTATGGTGAAAAGTCATTATTCCCACCTATTATATATGGCAGATTTTTTAAATGTTTAATTCCAGCTTTTGTGATACATACACCCATTAATGTTTGGCAGGTTAATCCTTTATATAGGTTTTCTTATTATCAACATTTGAATCTATGTCACATTTTACAAGACTTTTTGTTTTAATAAAAAACATCAAACAAGAAACCAAACACAGACTCTCAGAACACCCCCAAAACCTATTAACTTAATACAAACAACAAATATATATGTACATCTTCAAATAATAAAGTTTATCCTTCCTAACAGGAACATTTGTGCCAGAGAGACAGCCTGCTAACCTAGGCCCTACTTAACCTTAAATTGTGGTTATCCATGTTAAGACACATTACTACAAGTGCTTCTATCTGCACTTGTGTTGTCTGTTCTTTTTTTTATTATTTTTAACCCCCCAATGTGAAAACTACTTGCATATTTTCAGAAATCATTACCTTTTTATCCATTTAGAAATTAGGGTTCTTTTATTGCCCCATTAACAGCTTGCATCCCTAGAAGTTAAGAGGAATAAAGATAAATAAGTTATATGTTGCAGTCTGAAAGAAAAGCTGAAAACATTTACTGCTAGAGGAAAACTTCATTATATTTGGTGTTCTCATATTTACTTATTTCCATTTGTTATTAGACTAAGCCAAGGGTCTTAATCCAGACATTCACATATACAGATCTAACAGAAAACATATCAGCTCTACATATATTATTATATGCGTAATTTTACACCCCTCAGTAAATCAAGATTACAGCCTATTAACTTAAACATGCTTTTCTTTAACTTTTCTTCTCTTTTTGCATTGTAATGCCTACATTTTTAATACAAAAAAAGAAAAATAAGAGGAAGGAAAAAAGTCACAGAAAGGAAAAACTAAAAATACCTTACTATAAAATGCACAATTTATATTGGGAAAAGTTTAATAGAAATACTGTTTAAGAAAAAAAAAATGTTTTACTTACAGTTACCTTATCCCTTCCTCCCCTGCCCTCCACTCCTCCCAAAGTCCTTCCAAACATTAATGACATGAGGTGACGCAAGTGCCTTTCATTTCTAGACAAGTTTAACAAAGTTAACAAAAGTTCATTCTTTCAACTTATTCTTATACAGCTGCATTTCCCACATGTTCAATGCTTTGCAACCTCACATTTAATCATTAATGTCCATGTTCTGGTCTTCTTTCTGTCCATCTCCATTTTCCAAATCTAGATTTACATTCAATTCCATGGTGCTCCCAATTGTTCTGGTCAAGTCTTGTATGTTTCTCTGTCTCTCAAGCATTTCCCTTTGGAAGAGTGGAAAAGGTTTCACTGGCAAAGCCTGTCCATATGCTTTATCAGAAGACTGGGTAGCGCAGTCCCTTCTGTCTGATGGCTCATTTGCACAGTCCCTTCTGCCTGATGGCTCATTTGCACAGTCCCTTCTGCCTGATGGCTCATTTGCACAGTCCATTCTGCCTGATGGCTCATTTGCACAGTCCCTTCTGCCTGATGGCTCATTTGCACAGTCCCTTCTGCCTGATGGCTCATTTGCACAGTCCCTTCTGCCTGATGGCTTATTTGCACAGTCCCTTCTGCCTGATGGCTCATTTGCGCAGTCCCTTCTGCCTGATGGCTCATTTGCACAGTCCCTTCTGCCTGATGGCTCATTTGCACAGTCCTTCTGCCTGATGGCTCATTTGCACAGTCCCTTCTGCCTGATGGCTCATTTGCACAGTCCCTTCTGCCTGATGGCTCATTTGCACAGTCCCTTCTGCCTGATGGCTCATTTGCACAGTCCCTTCTGCCTGATGGCTCATTTGCACAGTCCCTTCTGCCTGATGGCTCATTTGCACAGTCCCTTCTGCCTGATGGCTCATTTGCACAGTCCCTTCTGTCTGATGGCTCATTTGCACAGTCCCTTCTGCCTGATGGCTCATTTGCGCAGTCCCTTCTGCCTGATGGCTCATTTGCGCAGTCCCTTCTGCCTGATGGCTCATTTGCGCAGTCCCTTCTGCCTGATGGCTCATTTGCGCAGTCCCTTCTGCCTGATGGCTCATTTGCGCAGTCCCTTCTGCCTGATGGCTCATTTGCGCAGTCCCTTCTGCCTGATGGCTCATTTGCGCAGTCCCTTCTGCCTGATGGCTCATTTTGTGCTGGACACCCTTTTGCATTTTGTTC
The DNA here is from genome assembly GCF_019279795.1 of Protopterus annectens. Taxonomy (NCBI): domain Eukaryota; kingdom Metazoa; phylum Chordata; order Ceratodontiformes; family Protopteridae; genus Protopterus; species Protopterus annectens. The sequence goes on along the minus strand of NC_056739.1, from coordinate 373,678,243 downwards.
TACATCAAAGAATGAAAAACATATTCTGACAATAACAGCATACAGCGCTTGAATCTGATACATGCCTCCCGACATTCGAAGATTACTGCAATAAATGTGTTTCTCTTCTGCCTGGTGCACAGTGAATAATCATTTTGCACAAACACTCTACTGTCCCCAACTTTTAACACTTTGCCTTTTTGCAATGGTTTTGTCAGGATGAACTCTTTCTAATTGCAGGTTTGCAGTTTTACTTATAAGGCTCTTGGCTGCTTTCTCATGGCCATATTTGGAGCATACACACAGTGTACCCTTTTACTTAACATTTCCTGCTGTGGAATGCCACTAGTGCAGTTGCTTATTTCTGCCTTCATAAAATGAATGCATTTTGTTCCTTCTGCTTTCTGTGGTGCAGCAGAACATTTCAGATTTTCTTTTCATGTTGTGTCCTATAATTGTACTATTTTTTGAAACACCTCATCTTGAGCAGTTTCATACTCAGCCAGCCTTTTCTACATTTCGACCTCTGATTTTTGCAGTTTTATCAGCTCGTCTGAATATCTGTTTAAAGCTTCTTCCATTTTTTCCCAGCCTTTTGCTGTTAGAGTGTATACACTCCTTCAGTGTTTCATTTATTTAAATCAGCTCTGAACACATTCATCTTATTTTTTTCCACTAGCTATGTCTTGCACCAGTGCTGGAGTTTGAACTGCTTTTTGCTGAAGAGCAGAAACTGATAACTGGTGTCAGAGCCATGGCCTAAAGTTAAACGCCAAGAAATGCATAGTCATACCCTTCGGGAAAAACAAGGTTACCCCTAGCTACCATATAGGTGGCAATCCACTGAGCACAGAAAAAGTCATCAGGGATCTGGGGACCCAGGTTGACAGTAGCCTTTCGTTTGACACTCATGTTGCTAAAGTAGTTAGGAAAACCTTCTACATTGCCCACCTGATCATGAAGGGATTCACATCTAGATCAAGGGAGGTCATCGTCCCCCTGTACTCATCACTCATTAGACCTATGATTGAGTACAATGCCCCATTCGGAATGTATCTGACCTGACACCTGCAGCAGCTGGAAAGGCCCCAAAAGTTCCTCACCAAAAGGATAAAGGGTCTCAAAAATATGTCTTATGCTGCCCAACTGAAAGAACTCCAGCTCTATTCAGTCTCATACCGCTTGCTCAGAGGTGACCTGTGCCTGACATATAAGGCCATGTCAAACCCAGATTTGATGAATATGCTTCACCTCAAAAAATCTAGATCCCTCAGAACTACAAGGGCGGGAGACTTAAACCTTGACACGGTTATTAATAGAACGTGCTGGAGGGACAAATTCATCACCCAGAGACTCCCTATGCTGTGGAACAAAATCCCGGTACATGTGAGGCAGAGCACCTCGCTGGCCTTGTTCAAGAGGAATCTTGACCAATGGATGGGAGATCGCAGATATACCCCAGGGATTACTTCAGTGTCACTGCTTGACAGAGGCACAGCAAAATAATACGCATAGTTTTATTCAAACTAAAGGGGTGGCGAAAGCCACATAACTATGGGCTAGGCTTATAAATGCCCTTGGGCAGATAGCCTAGTATGAACCTATGAACCTATAAGATTTTTCCCAGTCATTGTTTTCTTTTCACCTTTTCTAGATGATTTTCTTTCAGGCTCTTTTATTTAATTCTTTGCAGTTATACAGACAGTGTACATACTTACTATCCAGTAACTGAATTTTACTCAAATTGACAATATATGTGGCTGCAGTTTCTCAGTTTGTTTTCACACTGGGAGAGCTGAAGTTAAGCTGCTGATCAGTGTGCAGTCATCTTGGAAGTCATCTTTGAGAGGCATTTCTTGAAATCATTAATAGTTTATATAGTTCTCTCCCAAATATTTCTTGAATTTACATTATTAAATAGTTGAATTCGATGCCAAAACTTTTTTCACATAAGTCAGGGAATGTGTTTTATCACAGTTGTTCCTGAATATTTTAATTTTCCAGACATTCTTCTATGGTTCCATAAAACTGTTGCACATAAACTGAATATTAATATATGCCTTTAGAAATTTATTAACTTAGGATTTCCAAATTTGCAGTATACTGTATCTTATTCTCATATAACTCAAGGACCACAATTTAAGGTGATTTAATGGTATAGTTTTCCCTTCTTGGAAGACCCTAGCCTGTCTTCTAAATCTTCTTAGGAACTGTTTTTCTGAAATCTCGAAGCCCATATCTGTGAAGCGAAGTGCCTAGGAAGTCTAACATAGAATCTACGCAACATAATGCACACAAAAGGTCTACATAACACATGAAACACTAAACCTTCCTATTCCTATATAATTAAACTTGCTCATTTCTTATTAATTTCAACTGCCTATAGTTCAACTCTGTGTAATAAGTGATAATTTAGAATTATCTTGATATACTGCTGTTATTCTGAAAATCCCTTTTACTTCAAAACATTTGCACAAATGGCATTAGTGTACAATGAACTGTCCTACATCTTGTGCATTTAAATAACCCCTTTGCATCCTTACTTTTCTGAATAAATAATTGCTGACTGTTTAACCTTGTTAATTTTTAAGTTACTTCTACTTTCTATTGCTCCATATTTAGCTTCATTTGCTGTGTTAGGGATCACCAGTAAGTCTGTTTATTTTTCTTTCGATTCAGACATTTTGTGAAATTATTTTATCTGTCCTACTTAGATGTAACTGTGTTATACTGAATATATGGTTTCTCTTTTAATTAATTTATTTATTTATGTTTGTCTGTGGCTGAAATAAGTCTACAGTGACTCAATCCACTACAGTGATAAAGAATTACAATTGATTTAAAAGCAAAAGGGTTACATTGTACAGTAGCAAAAAAAATGGAGGCAAAACAAATTATAAACATTATTAAGGGTTGCATTTTTGAACGTAAAACTTACAAAACTTAAAGTTTGCCATTCCTTCTATCAAGGCAATCTGTATAATGGGTTTGTAGTGTAGTGTGTTATTAGTGTCTCCATCACCGTTTTTAAACCTTCTCTGTAAATATTATTTCTTTTTTCTCAAGTTAGGTTTGCTGCATAACCACTATACTGTCTGAATGTGTGTAAACATGTTGGTTGTTCAGGCTTATCTGAACATCAGTAACATTGGAAAAGCAAAGCAAAAGGGGCAATTGCCCCAGGAGCTGTCTTGTTAAGGGCAAAATTCACGCTATTTACTAATTTTATTATTCTTTAGAAGTCTTTTTTTATTTCTCTTGAAGGGAAACAGATGAAATGGCAAACATGCATTCCACATGTTTATTTGAGACATAACAGCGTGCCTTCCACCCCCCCTTTACATCATCTTACACAGACACTGTCCCAAAGGCCTGTGATTAATTGTACAGGTGGAGGGACCTGTGCAGAGAAAACAATTGCAGGACTTTATCTTTAGTTCCCACAGTGAGCTAAGCAGTTTATTTTTGGGTAGATATCTAATAGCCTAGGCTCATTTTAAAGTTCAACTTGCTCGCTGTGGGTGCTAGCTTTTAATTTTATAAAGGAAATTAAAAAGCTGCTTGGCATCATTTGGTTCAGGTTAATTTTATGGCTGAATTCAAAACTTGAGTCTGATGACCGAGTCCAATGAGAAGAAGCTGTTTTTTTTATTGTGCCAACCTGCTAGGGACCTGCTTGGCTGGTCGTCATGGCTGGAAAGAGGGACAGCAAAGATCCAGCCTGCAGCAGCATACTTTTCACTTTTGAAGTGATAGATAGAGGACAGAAAAAGAAAGTAAACAACTAAGTAAATAATTGGCATGCATGGCTAGGCTTAAAAAGGCCCCTGTGGTCGTTAGCCTAGTAAACACCTATGAACCTATTAACCTATAATTATAATACAGTGCTGTATGCAACGGAAGCAATCTGCAATGTATTTTGAAATAGCAATCCATATAAAAACTGGGACTGTTGGCTTGGCATTATTGTTCTGGCTTGGCTTTGTGGCTCCTTTTTATTTATGTATGTACTACCAGTTTTACATTTTACTGTGTGGCTTCCATTCCTGCCTGCTTCTGTTGTTAGCAATAGCACGCAAGTATACATGCTATACATTACCATTTAAATGCAATGGGCAAGCCATTAACCTAATAACATTAGCAGGTTAGCAGCAGTTACTAAAAATATTAAATGTATAACACAGACACTTTCATGTACTTGAGCCTGATATTATGGGACGTTACTGTGTTATCGTACGTATTCGACATAGGGCTCTTATTAGTTATTGGGATTTGTCATTTACTACTATAATAAGATGTAATAGCAAAAACTACAAGAAAAACCTAGCCAAGCTAGAGTTTTCACTGTGTGATACCTTAAACCTCCTGTAATAGAGGCATATGGGATATATGCAATTGACCCCTTAAGGATATCAAATGTTTCAGCTATATGGCTTATGAATGTCCATGACTTTTACTTTTTTCTTTTTAAGTTTTTGTGGATACATTCAGGTCAGTAGAGTCAAACCCCAGTAACTGTGGACATGCATGTTTTGACCTTCTTATGACCTTGTCAGCACAGCATAGGAGGATTGCTTGGCTATACTTTAGAAACACATCTTGCTTAGGGCAACTAGATAGTGTCATACAACACTAAGATCATAGCATTATCTAACATCTAGACTTCACCCTAGACATCACTCAGGTGACCTTTGTAAAACAAAGACCTTAAACCATAATAGCCCAACCCCCAATACAGGACCTGACAACATGGATTTGAAATTTCCGTATGTCTCTGTGGACAGCTTGGTAGATAAGAGCATCCTGCGAAAATGTAGCAATTGTTTATTTTACTCAGACAACCTTTTAATCTTTAAAGAAAACTAGCACAGTATATCAGATATATACAGCTGCAACTTCCTTAGAGGCAGAATTCTTGCATATTAACAAGGTTGTCAAAAACACATTCTACATCCTTTACATATAATGCTCACCACACACATACAACTTCTTATGCTGAGGTACTTAGAAGCCTCACCAAATCTCAAAGACCTCTGAAGTTATCAAACCACAACAGCTACCCTCAGCAATCACTAAAGTATACACCAAAAGCAACACCTAACACCACACATAAGCCTACACCCAGTGATCCCCCAAGAACATAACACATAAGGCAAGCAAACACTTTACCTAGTACTCTTGTCATAGGGGGTTCTATTGTGTGACACACAGATACTCCTCTCACCAAGATGGACAAGGAGAAGATAATGGCTAGTTGCCTATCTGGCACTAGGATTTGCAATATTGTGCATGCAATCAGGTTACTGCACCACAGGTAAAGATTCTGTCATAGTTCATCAGAGTGTAAATAACCTGAGGCATACCTCATTGGACTATGTGAAAAGAGACATTATGGATGTCTCTAAATATGTGTCACAGACAGGTATGTGCCTTGCATTGAGCAGCATTCTACCCTCACCAAGGATGATGCCACAGTAAGAACAGAAAATGATTGATTTTAGTAACTGCCTTAATTTCCAGTGTCACTCCAGGGGAATCCAATATTTATCAGCATGGGAGGACGTGGTTAACAGACAACCTTAGTTTGCCAAGGATGGTTTGCACCTGTCTCCCCTGGGCTTTCGGATATTTACTAAAACTCTATTCATCCCCTTACAGCCTTTTTTAGGCAATGTCAAAATGGCAAAACTACCAGCATAAAAAAAGGAAACATAAAGCTGTTACTGCTCAGTACTAGGAACCTAAACAAGAAACTTTTGACTCTTCAAGCTATTCTCACTCTGGAGAATGTAGACATCTGCGCTATTACCGAGACTTGGTTTAATGCCACAAAAAGTAATCCAGCAGTGGAAGGCCACAGTGCTTCACACACATTAAGGCCAACAGCAGCACAGACTGGCTAAAAATAGAGGTGTCTCAATCTGTGTTAACAGCAAATACAACTCTAGGTTGATTAACCAGGATAATGCCATGGAGCTCATCCATGTCCAGGTCTCCATAGATAAGGTTCCATCCCATGTCCTGACCAGCTACAGGTCACTCTCTATGATCCATGAAGCTCACAGCTCTTTCCACCAGCTACTAGAGATGCTTACCATCCAACTAAATACCTTATTCATGGAGACTTTAACTATTCATCTATAGACTGGAAAACATATACTGTCCCTAACTCTCAGGCACAGTGTTTCCAGTACTTCATCAACACAAACAGCCTGGACCAGATAGTGCACTCTGCAACAACAACATCAAACATATTGGACCTAGTATTCACCAACATGGGAGAGCATTGCACCCCCCCATGTCACATCCTCATTGGTGACGGCAGACCACAAAACTGTCTCCCTTGAAATAAAATTAAACCTGGAAAACCCAATTAAACCTGTAACAGTTAGGAACTATACTGAGCAAACTGCATCCTATTCATTGATGGTTTGTCAAAATTCTCAGCTCTTCCAAACCCTGAGTAAACAGCTACCTATGTAGAATTACTTACAGAAACCCTGTACAAACATGTATATAACTGCACTGAGGTTCAGATCTAATACCAAAACAAACCACACTGGTGAAATCATTACCTTAACAGGCTATATAACAAAAAAAAAAAGTTATGGCTAAAATCAGAAAGAGCAACTCTCACAGAGGCAAGAGCTCTCTGATTCAAGTAAATAAGAAATTAAGAGGTCTAATAAAGTCCATCAAGGTCAATTGTGAGGTCAGAATAGCCTCCCTGATTATGGACAATCACAAGGTCTTCTTCATCAATGTCAAGAATCCTAAAGGTAATATTCAGCAATGTGCAGAACTGGTGTTAATTTGTACAGCCTTCACTGATCAGGGTGACATAGCAAATCTGCTGGCTGATAAATTTATCTCTAACTTCACCCCCTCTCCCCCCATCTGCCCCTTGTGAAATCTTTTCTAGCATATCCCCCCAACGATCAACAGGGAGCAGGTCCTGGAGGTGCTAACTAAGGCCAAAACACTGCTTCTATCTGCCTTGACAATATCTCTGGTTGTCTCCTAAATTGCCTAAAACATGACCTAGCAGGACGACTTAAGGTAGTCTTAAACTACAGCCTCCAAACAGGCTACATGCCAGGTGAATGGAAGACAGCAACAGTCATCCCTCTTCATAAGGGTAGACCATCTACTGACCTCAGGAACTACAGACCCATCACACTGTCAAGTTTAATATGCATAGCCATGATATGAATTATCATGGAGATGATCAACAAGGGCATTGGCAGCCTACAGATATGGGACCCATCCCAGTTTGGCTTTGTTAAGGACAGGTATTGCCTACTTAACTTGGTAAACTTTTTTGAGGGAGTCACTATGGCAATGGATAAAGGGAAAATGGAGTATACTGCTTGCCTTATACAATACCTCACTCAGGTATCGTTGACACACTCTCAGCACTAAGCATAAATCCCTATATAATTCACTGGATTGCCAACTGGCTCACAGATAGGATCCAAGAAGTCAGGATCAGTGAGACCACCTGCACCAAGAGACCAGTCACCATCATAGTATCCTAGGGCTCTGTGTTGAGCCTGTTCCTGTTTCTCATTTACTTTTCGGAAGTCAATGCTAATATCAAAGGCCTCTGGCTCACTAAGTTGCAGATGACTGCAAATTGGGAGATATCATAGATTCCTCCTTGACACCAACATTCTACAAGAGGATCTAACACAAACAAATGACTGGTGTGAAAACCACAGATTAAAACACAATGCAAAGAAATGCATTATAGTGCCTTTGGGAAAGCAATCACACAGGCTAATTACTTTATTGATAAAAGGCCCTTAATCGTTGACCCAATAGTTAAGGATCTGGGAACATATGTAGACAGTAATCTGGTGTTTGACCTACATGTAGCCAAGACAGTAAAACAATCATTCTATGTCGCCCAACTCATAAGCAAGGGTATGGCATCCAGGTCCAAAGAAGTGATGGTACCACTCTACTCAACCCTTATCAGACTTATCATTGAGTACAGTGGCCCATTTGGCATGTGTCTAGCCAGGCACTTGCAACAGTTGAAACACCCTCAAAGGTTCCTCACCTGGGGAATTGAGGGTATGAATATCCTGTTTTACACAGATCATCTTAAGGTCCCGTCTCTGTACACATTCCCCTACAAGTTACTGAAAGACAATCTATACCTAGCATATAGGGCATTTTTGGATCCAGCTCTGATGGATTGTTTGCACATCCACAAGACAAACAACACCAGAAACACTAGATCCAAGAACCTGAACTTTGTCTACAACATAAATAGAACCTGCTCTAGGGACCAATATGTCTCAAAGGATCCCTGTGCTGTGGAGTAAGCTCCCCATCGATTTGAAGCAGAGTTCATCACTGACCTTGTTCAAAAGAACCATTGATCACTGTATGGGAAATTGCAAATTCATCCCTGGTCTGACCATGTCTCTGACTGGCAGAGGTCAACAGTAAGTAAACTAATCCCCAACTGAGATAGCCCCCCACAAACATAACCCTTAGCTACCTCCGTAATAACATACCTCACCATATAGGCATCCAAGCAACACTGGGACAAAACTGGGTTGGGTTGCATGGCTAGGCTTGTAAAGACCCTGGTAGTAGTTAGCCTAGTATAAATCTATGAACCTATGAACCTATGATATCTCAGTCCACTAGCATAACACTAAGAAACTGAAATCCACTAATTGCTAACTATGTTAAATGCTAGTTTTGGAAGGTACCCTTTTATAGTGTATCTTTAGTCTAGCATGCTTGCTTTAACAGAACTTTCACTATATTATTGCTATTTAAATATTTCTGAATCTTATTACACTAAACAGAAAACAAAGGTACACAATGAGAACACATCCTAATTTATTGAGGAAATGATCTACAATAGGGCCAAATTCATTTAAGCAGAGTTCTGAAAATACAGTTGACAGTTTACAATTTTCATTAATTCATAGGTTCATAACAATCTTACAGCTTAGCACCCTGGAAAAGCTTTTGCAAATGTATCCAGTATTAGAACTTTTATATAGCTGTGTATTTGTATAGTTTATTGTTAAAATGATATATATTGTTTCACAGGGTTAGGGACATCATTTCAAAGAAATGAAGACTTTAGGTAAGAAATTAATCTGTTTGATCATATTGTGAATATATATTTTAGGCTTGCTTATTTCAGATGTTTTGACCTTCTCTGTCGTATATTGTAGACACCTTGTTTCAAAAAGTAGAGAGTCTTCTCACAGGAGATGATGAGACAGAGAAGAAGGATGGTTCCTTATGGCTTTCAGTACAGCTCAGGTGTCTAAGCCTAGCAATTAATTTTGTGAATAACCTTAGGATTCCTTCACGTTTAAGAAGGTATTTTGTTGACATCAAATTGATAGGGGCAGATATACAAAAACTAGACAAACCAGCGAGTTGCAAAGGGAAGAATTACCTCCCTAGACTTGACAAGATATCAACATAAGAATATCATGAGCTATCTCAGAGGCATTCTTTACTGCAAAGGTGACCTATTGACCAGTGGAAATATTTCTATCCATGTCTGTTCCTAGGTCCTTTTCAGTCCTATCCAGTTTGTTGTTTCTTTTGACATAATAGGTCTAATGAATTATTTAGTTCCAAAATATGATTACTGTGCATTTCTTGGTATTGAGAGGCAAATCATAATTTGGAGAACCAGAGGGATTTACATTCAACCTCAGATGGAGTCCTGCCACATCTGTGAGGGAGGGGATAAGGACACTTTCACTAATTGTGCAATCATCAGCAAACTTGATCATGTCTTGTAGTCAACCTGTACATTTCAGAAAAAAAAGTAGAGGACAGAGTACTGACACCTGCAACATCCTGTTGATAACTTCTATCTGTGCTGGTTATCTACCATTATTACTTGGGTTCTTCTGGAAAACCAGTTGCTACAAAGCAGTGCTTTTAATTTGTTTATGATGAATGGTGCTAGATGCTTTGAAAAAATCAAGGCAGGCTTCATACACTGATAATATTCTATCTGAGGTAGATGTCACTTGCTCAAAAGAGATGACCAGGTTTGATAGGCATGATCTATATTAATATACTCATATTGATGCATGAGTGGTAAATTGCCAATATTTTTGTGAATTAGTTCCATGAATATCCTCTACATAATATTGCCTGTGATATTGATAAGGTTGATATGTATGTAGTTTGTTAGAATAGCCATGACTCCACCCTTGTTGGAACTATTGTGGCCTGCTGCCATATTTTTGAGTTGAGCAAGAATTGAGATTTTTTTCAGTAAAATGCAGAGCAGGTCTAGGATCTATGAGGCTTTCTTTAGTATTGATGCTAAACTAATCAAATATACTGTTCTGACCCATGGAGTTTGTAGTTTTAACCTTAGACCTGCCACAGTTTGCTCTTGGATTAAGCAAGGAGGTTCATAATTTGAGTACTACAGCAGATAAACCATGTGGCTAGGCTAACTAAAGTTTAAGCTGAGTTTACGTAAAGATGCTGGAGATAACTTGGGATTCTTTTTTTTTTTTACTCAGATGATTTTTATTTTAAATTTGCAATAAACAATAAATGAAAATTTATTATGGTTTACAATCAAGTTAGATAATTATTAACTATATACAAATTTACATTTAGCCTGACATTTTAAAACTTGTGTGATAACAAATTACACAGATATAGTTTAATTAAAGTTAAATAGTACTTGCTTCATGAGGAGGTTAGATCCATTTGCAAAGTATCAATCAAAGTTAGAACTTTTTTTCCAAGGGTATTTAGTTAATGGTCTAGGAAACAGTCTTAATTCTTTGGTTTTTATTTCCATTAAGGCTGTCCTCTTCAATAGACATATGAAATCTTATTTGCTAGGAGCTGTGGTAGAATTCCATCTTTTTGTTATGCATTTCCTAGCTATAGCTAGTATAGTCCAAAGTAAATGAAGGTCAGTCTCATTTGAAGAATAAGCATTATCAGTTATATTCAGTAATAACAAAGCCTTGGTCATGACAAAATTATCTGTATAAATCGCTTGCAATAAATTATTACTTTCCCAAAAGGGTTTAATTTTTATACAATTGTAGAAAATGTGAGACCAATCAGCTTTATTATATTGTTGACATCTCCAGCATAACCCATCATTAGAAGGATTGATTTTTGAAACTTTATCAGGGGTTGAAAATGATCTATGAAGGAATTTCCAGGTAAATATTCTCCAATAATGAGAACAAGAAGTTAATTTTACTGAGAGAAGTAAATTAGATTTATTTTCTGAGATTAACTGAATCATACATCCTTTAATAATATATTGCCAATATGCTGGTTTAGGTTGTGGTTTGTATTTTTTTATTAGATTATATAAATATGAAGTACCATTTTCCAATTATATGAAGTACCATTTTCCAATTTCTTATTATTATATAAAATTTCAAACAGTCTGGATATAAAATTTGGTGTATTTGAAAAAGAAGAATTATTTATTATCCTACATAGATCCTTGGAGGACGTCAATATATTCTGAAGCATTAATCATTCATGAGAATTCACTTTGTAAGTTGACATCATATATTGTAAATCCCATACTTGCTGGTTTTTTAGACAGTGTAACCAACAAATTAGATTTTTCTGTTCCCAGGAGAGGAATATATCTCTATGAATTATATCTGGAAAGTTTTTAGTAATGCTGAAGGGAATTAATGTTGCAAGCCAAAGCTTTAAATCCATATTCATGTTTATACATTTCTTAAAATAGTCAGATAAATGATTTATTAAATTTGTCCTAGTTAGTTTAGTTATATTGTACTGATAATTTAAGGCCAGTGAGTACCATAATATATTGTCCTTGTCTAGAAAAGAAGAATTTTTAAGTAAATTATTTTCATTTATTATTATAGTTGTATGTAACAATTTCCAGTTAGACATATAATTTGGATTGATCCATTCAACCACAGTTTTAAGTAAAGTTGCTCTTATATAAGATTCAATATCTGGGAAATGTATTCCTCCCTGGTCCCATTGTCTGATATGATGGGTATATGCAATTTTGTTTCTTTTAGGAAACCACAGAAATCTTAGCAAAATTTATGTTATTTTCTTAAGGTGAGTTTTCTCAGGAATTAACAAAGTGGCTTGTACAACATACAAAATTTTAGGGAGAAGAATCATTTTAATTAACTGTAATCTATCTTCAAAAACTATAAATAACTTATTATATTTACCCACTAGAGAGTCTATTGTAGCTATGATCCTTCTATAATTAATATTCAATATATCTTGAATATTTTCAGACAAGTCTATCCCTAAGTATTTTATTGTCGAGACATGTTCTCTTATGATATGATTCTTATCTATTTGAAAATCCTTTTTTTATTTAATAATAAGTATTTAGACTTTTGTTTGTTAAATCAGAGTCCTGAGATCTTATGAATTTTTTTTATAAGATTATCTAATTCAACTAATGTTTCTTTTGAATTTAATAGTGTAAGAAGTATGTCATCAGCAAAGAGCATGATCTTCGAGTTATATTGACCAAATATATTTATTCCTTTTATCTTTGGATTATTTCATATTAACATTGCCAATAATTCTATAGCTAATGCAAATAAAATGGGTGACATAGGGCATCCTTATTTAGTACCTCTCGTAACTTGTATAGCTTCTGCGGTAAAGGGTCCTAATTTAACATACGTTAAATTGTTTTCATAAACCTTTTTAATAAATGCAATGAAGGAGATGGGAAATTTATAAGCTTCTAAGATTTTAATTAAATAATCCCAGTTCAAGGAATCGAAAGCTTTCTCAATATCTAGTCCAATTGTTAAGGTTTCTATATTTTCTTTGTTTAAATAACCAATTAATGTCAATATTCTTTTAATATTATCATGTGGATGTCTATTTTGAATAAACCCAGTTTGGTCATAGTTGATAATTTCATTCATATGTTTTTTTATTTTTTTAACCAATATAGACATAAATATTTTATAATCATTATTTAATAATAAAATTGGCCTATATGAGCTGCATTGACTATCATCCTTATTTTCTATTAAAATGGGTATGATTAAGGAGTATCTCCATGAATGAAGAATTAATGCATGAGTTTGAATTTCAATAAATGTTTTATGTAGTAATGAGGTTATATTTTTGGGGAATAGTTTGTAAATTTCTGTGATTAAGCCATCCATTCCAGGATATTTATTAGTTTTACTTTCTTTGATTGTATCTATGACTTCTTTGTGCATAATGGATTTTTCTAATTCATTTTGTAAACTTTCAGGGATTGGTTTAATATTTGAAAACACATTTTCTCAAAGGGGATGTTCTGGCAAATTATTGTTATTTTTAAAATGATTTTTGAAATTACACTTGAAAGCATCTAAAATATCTCCTATTTCTGAGACTTTCTTACCTTTTTCTTAATGAAGTATATTAACAATAGTATTAGCTTTAGATTGCATTTTAACTTTAACAGATAAGTTATGTAAATGTTTTGGAGAGGTGGCATAAGAATTTATTTTTAACCTCTCCATGGCTAAATTAGTTTTGTGATTTAAGATTTCAATATATATTTTATTTAAGTATTCTATTGTCTTCTTATTCTCTAATAAATTAGGAGATTTTTTTAGATTTAAATAATGTGAGCTTTCTTTGTAGATCTTGAAGTTCTGATTCCCATTCCTTGATTTTATTTGTATACCAAGCAATCGTTTTTCCATAGATATAAGCTTTTAATGAATCCCATACCATTACTATATTTGCTTCCGAGTTGTAGTTTACATCTGCAAAGAAATTGCGTTCATTCACTAACCACTGCTTAAAGTGTTTAATTTTTGTAATATATGAAGGAATTCTAGTAAGAAAAACAAGTGATTTAAAATTTATTTGCACTTTTAGAACTAGAGAATTATGATCTGAGAGGGGGCAAGGAATTATTGTAAAGGAAGTCATTTTTGTTTGAAGATACTGGGAAATATATATCTTATCAATTCTGGTTTGGGTACCATATCTATAATCTTGATGGGAGAATACCAAGGAATTACTATCTATAACATTAAAGGTATTTTTTAATTTTAAGGATCTGGTCCATTTTGTTAGTAATTTTGCAGTAGCTGTTAGACGTGGGGATTTTTTATTAGTAGTTTCAGACATATCTGTAATACAATTAAAGTCCCTCCATTAATAAATTACCTTTAAATATGCTTGTCATTTGATCTAAATGCTTTTTGACTGTCCCCATCCCAATACCCGGAAACCAATATAGGTTTACTAGTGTCCACAACCTGTTACTAAACTTCAGAATGACTATAAGGCCCTCATTGTCTATATATTTATGTATTATTTCAGGATTTAATAAATTGTTCCTCCATAGAATTATTACCTCCCTCTTCTTTGTTTTAAAATTGGAACATGCTAAGGTCTTGAACTCACTTGGGTTCCATGTGAAATTATCATTGCTCTTGAAATGTGTTTCCTGTAAAAAAAAATATTTGTGATCTATTTAAGTTTAGATATCTTAGCAAGTTAGATCTTTTATTTGGACTATTTAGACCATTAATGCTTAATGATAATATAGAAAGGTCCATATCAAATTATTTTGAGGAAATATTTAGAGGTGTCATTGACTTTACCTGAAATCATCCCCTCCTTAAAAATAAAGTATTATTGATTAGTACATAATCAATTATGTCAGTGAAGCATGTTATCACTAAGGTACTCAATACATATACGTCAGGCTTGGTAAAAATAATGAACAATTTAAAAACTAAAATAAATACTAAAGTTAAAGTAGTTAGCTCATTATTCCCTACCCACCATGGAATGAAATACATTCCTAGTCCAACATATTGAAACATCTGGTGAACTATCACTCTAGCTTCCTTTTCACATTCCTTTGAGATCCATATACACTGTAAATAATCAAGAAGTCTAATAAACAACTATTATTGTGATTTAAAAACATTTGGTTGTAGAAGGCATTGTTTAATATGAATTAACTACTATATCATTACCATCTAAACATAGAAAACAAATGCAGTTGAATTATATTAATTATTAACTTATTCAGCTCATTGTATCAACATAACTTTCCATATTGAATATGAATTCACTTGTTTAAACACACATATACGTTAATCCTTAATCACAAGGCTTGCAAGCAATAACATAAATTAAAAAAGAATATCACATCTTATAATATATAAACATATGCTTTCAAAAACTGTTCATCAGATTTAAAAGAGATTGTATAATTACTTTATAATCTAAATATAGGCTTAATCTTATTATATTTCAGCTAATAGTTATAGTAATGCTTTAGAAAGGCAGTCAAAAAATGCATATGTTTAAATTATCTAAGTGGTGTAAAGCATAGTAGTTTCTATTAATGTGTTAATCAGGTACTTATATCATTTTAGTTGCTTGGTTTACTTTAATAATGATTTTGTTAAAATATGGTTCAAACAACAATCAGATTTAATTTTATATTCTCTTGTACGGGGTATAACTAGATAAGGGAAATCTAGCTTGTTTCCTAAAGTGTGTTGTGAAGGTGCTTCTGCAGGGTACGAGTATAACAATAGCCAATCAAAACCTTATCTACTCATTGTTATGACAACATTAAACTACTCTGCAATTGTAAAGATAGGAGAAAACTTTTTCCCTAGCTCATGGAAACTGCAGTCTAAATAGCCTTTTATAAAACTTCACGAGCACTTATTTCCCACTCAAACAACTGCTGTGAAAACGGAAGAGAGAGAGAAAGAGAAAGAAAAAAAAAAAGAAAAAAAAAAACTACTCAAGACACTGACACTCTCCCTCGCAAGGAGCACACCACCCCTGACTGAAAGACACCCGGATCAGCTCACATCATGTCCATTGCACCTTTAACCCCACTCTCTGCATACTATCTGAATTCACTCGACCGGCAGTGCTTCTCCAACCTGACCCGACACAACTGTACATCAGTTCCACATAATCTGCAACTACAACCAACAAAAAACGCACCATTCATTATCAATTCAGAAGGCAAAGCAGTACATCACCAGAATTACAACAGTTCCCGGCCTCTATTCCACAGAGAAATCCCACCAATTATCCCCGACACGTAGAGATCGCCAGATACTTCAACAAACCCTGCCCAGAAAATCACTCCACTGTCAGCCAACTTCCTGAAATAGGAACAATCGTCAAGCCATTCCAAGTAACAACTATTTCAGTAATGCAGCCATCTAAGAAACCCAAACCCTACTATCATTACAATTTTTTCCTCTAGCTGCAACAATAGTCCCAGTCCTTGTAGCAAGCACACAATGACAGACCGGACAAGATTTCAAATAGGGCATAACCCTGGTGTACAACCTTTCTTCATCAGTGCATCTGAGGCAAGAAGCAAAAAAAAAAAAAAAATGTTTTTCACCATAATACCAACAGCGATGATTACGGCAATACTCTCCAGAAGCATACACATTGTTTAAAGCCATTGCGAAGACCCCAGCTAATTATCAATGACTGCGATGTATATATTATGCAATAGGCTGTGGGCAGTATAACAAAGGTTAAAATAAATAGGTATGCAATAATTGTCATTTATGCCAGGGAAGGTTGATGTTTAATATTGTAATGAATATAAATTAATGTATAGTCTGTGTGTATTTGCAGTTCATTACATCACCTCTTCCATACATTACTCTAATGCATCGTCCAAAGGCAGGACATTCATTTTCACTTAATTCAAATAATTCTATACTGTTCCCAATCACAGTATGTTAGTTACTAATCGATCTAACATTTTAACATGGAATGAAATTTAAGTAGCATATTTAAAATATAAAAACAAAAATAGAAAAAAAAAAAAACTGTTTTATACACACCTAGACTGACAACCACACACCAGTTTGGAACAATCAAAGCCAATCAGATAATGCATATATATATTTACTCTACCATTACTAAATGATAAGCAAGTTAAACTCCAGATTTATATTATACACAATTTACTACATGTAATAACTGCAACTCGAAATGAGTCTCTTTCTTAACATCCTCATTCACATCAGCAATGAGGAAATACCTTCTTGTTACTTTAATTTTAACTGACAGATCTCAATAGCGTTTCTCCATTTAAAAATGGGAACGTTTCGTAGCTACGAGGAACATTTCATTAATATAGTCTAAAAAGCCTATAAATGCTACTGTATGAGACTCAGACTGAAAATAACAATAAGCATTTTAATAAAAGGAAAATTAATTAATTAAATAATAGACATGACACTAGTAGACTGAAAAACAGTTATAAAACATAATAATTTAACTTTGATATTACTAGATTAAATAAATAGCTATATTAAGTAGTAGAAATTTTTAACATTTATTTATTAAAACAAAGAGAAGAAGAGAAACTTAATAGGATGATAAGACATGTATAAATAGTTATAGGAAATATACCTTTTCTTGTATATATATGTTGTGAATAAATGCATGAGATTAAAGGTATTAATACATAGTGAGACTATTTAGATGCTTTTAATAGTTAGGTTGCAGTTGACACTTTGAGAGATTTCATAGAAGTTGGTACTTTGGATTCAGTTTTCTGTTTCTTTTTTTTTTTACATCAGTCCAGCCATTTTTGTCAGTGGTTCTCTTCAGGGATGGGGATGCCCATTCCATATCTTCAGAAATGGTTATAATGTTATTGTTTTGAATGAAAGGCACGGCTTCTTCCAGAGTGTTGAAGGTTCTCATCTCACTTAGGTGCATTATTTTAATTTTTGCTGGAAAGGCTATTTGAGCTTTAATATTATTCTGTTTTAGAGTTTTTATTAGAGGCCATACCTTTTTTCTCTGTTCCAGCACTTTAGTGGAGTAGTCATTGTCAAATCGTATTGTGTTCTGGTTATATTTTATAGGACTTTTCCTCCAAGCTGTTTTTAACATCAGTTCTTTGTCCATAAAAAATAAGAATTTTACTATAATTGATCTTGGTGGTATGATGGATGTTGATGAAGTTGTTGCTGAAGTTCTATTCCCCAGAGCATGATGGGCCCTTTCTATTCCAAAGGAAAAACCTTCTTTAAGATTTAGAACCTCTGGTATCCAAGAGTTTAGGAAAGATATAGTGTCCCCTCCTTCTGTTTTCTCAGGTAAACCAAAAATCCTGATGTTTGACCTTCTCTCTCTCTTTTCAAGATCATCTAGTTTGTTAGATAATCAAGTATTCTGCTTCAAAAGAAACTCTGTTTGTGTTTCCTCCTCTTTGAGCCTTTGATCAATGTCAGTCAAAGAAGTTTCAATGTTTGTTAACTTTGACTGGTGTTGCTGAAGTATTTCTTTGAAGACTTCTGTTTGCTTCTGTGAGTTCTCTTCTAGGTTCTGTAGATTAATCTTAAAATCATCCATTTCTGTTGATAATTCTTGTAATGTGGTAGTCACCAGTTGTAGTTCCTTTTTAGTGTCAAGTCAGCATGAGAATTCTTTAGGTTGCTCATCTCTTCAGATGCTGTGTATAGCCTTTTAGGTAATTTGACAGGAAATTTCTTTTAGAAATCCACCAGAATTTGTATTTAGTTGCTTTAGACTATTAACTAAATATTTGTAGTAGTTTTTGTTAGTAATAGATAATTTAATTTCCTGAATTTAGTACTAATCTATGGAGCTCCAAAAATGCTGCTTTTCAGTTAGCCATTCAGGCTCCGCCCCCATATCTTAGGATTCTGAGTGCAGCATTCTACTAACCTCTCAGGCACTACACTTCTACGAACTACCAGAAGTTTTTCTTGTATTGCTACATAAAGCTTTATAGTTATTTCCAGTCTTCACAGAGACCTGGAATTGGAATGTTTTTGTAAGCTCTTTTTTGAATTGCAACTCTTTGGTTAATGGAATAGGGGAATACTTTGTCACAGAAATATAGTTGTTTAATTTGGTGTAATGTTATTGTTGCCACAATAACAAGTGTTGATAAAATAATATTTCTCAACTGGTAAACTGAATCTGTTAAAATGTTTCCTCCCTACATAAAATATCTTTATCAGGCAACCTGTTTTTTTTAACAAATCTGTATTCTCCTTAACAGCGTCTCTCAGATTTTTTCTTCATCAGTTGTTGCATATAAAGGTGATTTCTCTGAATGGAACTTCTGAGAACAGGATAGCAGCAAATAGATCCCCATTTGGTTTTCCTGTGTAACCTAAAGAAATGCTGTTTGATAAAGCATGTATTATATTTTAAGTTTTCTTCTCAAGAATCTTCTTCAATTAGGAGGATTCCAAGATGGCTGCATTCTGAAAACTGGGTGATTAAAGCTCTCCCAGTGTGAAAAATAAAAGAAGTGCAAAGAAGCCAGTGCAAACTTTAAATTTAATAAAATTTGGCTATTGGCTAGTCACTGTGCTGCCCGGATGTGAGCAAAGAAAACAAATCTGGAATAACTGAGAGGAAATCAGCTAGAAAATTTGAAGAAAAAACTATGGTAGGGAAGAAACATATGGCTATTCAGTAAAAATCAGTTTGGGTTTCAGCTGTGGTATAGGAGATGGCTTCCAGCTATTTACAGGAAAAAATAAATGAAATGTACGCAGAGGTGTTTACAGTAAGTCAGACACTGGAAGGTATAGATGAAGCTTTAAATAGCTGTTAAGATGACCTGCTAAAACTGCATAAATCCAAGGCTGAAATTAAACAATAACTGGATGAGTTTGAGGCTTCTCAACAGGAACTGAAATCTTGCCATAAGAATGAAACTAAGACCTATATTAGTAAAAGTGCAGTCATACCAGCAGAAAGAGCTGCTACTGACAAAATTCTGTCTGAAGGGAAAAGTATTAAAAACTAGGAATACCAGAGTGTTTGGTGAATACAGATTACAACAGGCAAAAGAGAAGCAAGATTATCCCTGCAACCAGGGATGATCTTCCAATCAAGAGGAAGGTGTGAGACTCAAGTTGCTTTATCAGTCTGTCTTTAGAATATCTATCACAGAGGTTCAAATACAATTTTAGACACATAACAGGCTATGGAGGAAATAAAAAAGTTTACTCAGAAGAGTGAGCCTACAAGTTGACAGACTCTGCTTTTCATTCTTCTGACATTAACAGCCCATACAGAGAACTTGATAGTGAAACCTTTCCCATTCCCCCAAAGGGAAATAACTGAGTGACAGAAAAAAGCCTAAGGACCTGACCCGAAAAATCAGGAGTACCTGGATTTGAACCAAAGACTGGAGATGTGTGATGAGAAAGACCAGTAATAATGTAAAATTAGGAAGTAAAGAATTATAAAGCATCATTTCTGTAAAATACAGTTTGGACATGAGAATTATGCTTCTGCAAGATGTGACTAAAAATGCAGGTAGATTGTTGACTGCGTTAAATTAGTGGGAAGACCCTATAGCACAATTCTTACTTTGTCATTAATGGTTAGAAAGACAGTGAAGGGACTTAAGGTGTAAATGTAAGGAAAAAAACATTTGTTCTTAGCAATATGCATATAATACATTTATTGAAGTAAACTGAATGTTATATTGCAAAGCAAATCTGTGTAGGAGGCAGAGGTTTTATCAGTGACTGCTGTTTATGTTAGTGATACTGAAGAAGGCACTTTTTTTACTTGTAATGCTTCTGGAATTTGTACTATAATAAGCTAAAGGCTGGATATAAGCAATATAATTTTCTGATCTTTGGCTGCTGGCATTGATCATATTATATGGGTATTCAAATATTCTAATGTACCCTGCTTGTATACAGGTGGAAATATAGACTAATGTTCTTAGTTTAAGTTAGAGACCAGAAAATGTTTCATCTTTTTAAGCAAGCAAGTTAGAAAATGGAAAGTATGAAAATGGTAACTTTCTAACATTAGCGAATAGCTGCTTTTGTCATCTGTAAAGTTATTAGTTGTTTTTTTCACCAATAAATGCCTGCTGTCCAGATGCTGAATCTACAGGTACAAGTAGTTAATCAGGAACTGACTACATCATGAACTCTGAGCCATTTGTATAAGAAACATTGTAAGTGGTATTTAAAAGAGGACTCTCAAGTAGTTCAGTGGAAAAAAAATGAAGTTTTATATTGATGGAATAGAGCACTTTTGCAAGTAGATGCATCCAAAGCAGCCTTTACCACTTCATTCAGTATTAAATAACAGTGGACAGTTGAGTTTATTCATTTAAAGTACCTAGTGCACTATTTCTTATGGCAAAAACCAGTAGCGGAGAACATGCAAGTTGTTTTTCACATCTGAGATGGAAACAGAGATTGGTCAAGGTAGATGGTATATGTGCAAGACTTTACACGTGCACGCCCAGCATGATTAAACCACATCTTATAATGAATAATGAGTAAAGTCTGTGAGTGTAATTGTCTATTTGGGGCAACTGCTTCAACAATTACATCCTCTACTCAAACAACCTTAACCTCTCACCATACCCTTTCCCAATTCCTGACTTCCTCCCAGCTGAAATCCTCATCCTTAACTGCCATCTGAATCTCCACAAAAACTTGCAATCGCCTTTATCTACCATCCTCCTTTTAACAATCTGCCCATTCTTGAAAACATCCTATCCTGGTTCTCCCACAACATACCATATGAGACACTTATCCTTGGTGATGTCAACACTGATTGGTCCAAACTCACAAATGACTCCCCCCAACTCAGTATCCACCTACACGGCTTCCATCAACTTATAACATCTCCCATTCACTTCCATAAAAATTCCACCTCCAGCTCCATCATAGACTGGATCCTTACCAATTCCCCCACCAATACCACAATCCCACCACCTTACCTGACTCCCTCAGTGATCATCTCCCTACCACCATCTTAAGACACTACTCCCATATTCCTAAACCCCAACTTATCAAAGACTGTTGAAAACTATCAACTTTCAATTCATCCCAATTTAACTCAATTCTCCACAACATAGATTGGTCCATCCTAAAACACCTCTTCCTAAATGATGCTGTAAGCACTTTCAATAGCATCTTCATGAGTACTCTAAACCCCTTAGCTCCCTCTAGGAAGATCAGAGTAAAATCAAATCATGCTGCCTGGCTCTACAAGGAGACTGTGTCCCTAATGAAACAAAGAGATAGTGCTTGGAAAACCTGGACTAAAACTAAACAACCACCTCTTCTTCAAAAATACAGGCAACTGAGGAACCTTGCAAAAAACACAACTAATGACAAAAAGTTATACTATAGCTCTGCTCAGCTTTAACAACAAATCCAATCCTCGAAAATTTTTGTCAACTCTCAACAACATCCTCTATCCTGGAAAGCCCTCTAATCCCTCCCCGTACCCTAACTCTTATTCTCAGGAAACAGCTACCCTCCTGAATAAACACTTTATCTCTTCCATCCAAAATCTAGTAACCTCTAAGCCAAACTCTACTTCAACACCCACCCCTCCAAGTCCCAGTAACACAACTTTGTTTTCTTTTGAGCCAGTTCCCATTACTTACATCAAATCTCTACTACTCAAGCTAAAACCTTGCTCTCCTTCCACTGACAATCTATCTCCTACATTCCACAAACTTGCTGCTGACTCAATTGCCTAGCCTATATCTATACTAATTAATCAATCTATTCTGGAATCAACTGTCCCCACCCTTTGGAAATTTTACTTTACTATCCCTCTTCATAAAGGTGGAAACTCCACTGACCCCTCAAACTACCAATCCATTGCCATTCTGTCCCCTCTCTCCAAGATATCAGAAAAATGTATTCACTCGCAGCTTCTCAATCACCTCCTACCCAACATGGATTTCGTCCTCACCACAGCACCACCAATGCCCTCCTCTTCTTCACTCATATTATTGCAGAGGCCCTAGACAACAATAAACTCATTTCCTGTCTCTTCCTAGATCTCTCCAAAGCCTTTGATACTGTCTGTCATCCTCTACTACTATCCAAACTCACAAATCTCCACCTATCCCCCTCCGCACTTGCCTGGTTTAATAGTTACCTATCTGGCAGGGACCACTCTGTCAAATGGCTCTCATCTTCCTCACCTTTCCTTCTCATCTCCACTGGTGTTCCCCAAGGCTCCATCTTGGGATCCCTTTTGTTTAACATCTTTACTAATGATCTTTACACCTCATGCAAAACTTCCTCCCTTATTCAGTATGCTGATGACTCCACACTTATATCCATCTCAAATAACATTCATGAACTACACTCCCTAACCCAACAGGCCCTACTATCCACTGAACAATGTCTCTCTATCAACCTATTGATCCTAAATCCCAAAAAGACCAAACTCCTACTTTTTCTTCCCTGTTCTCTTTCTCATCACAAAACCTTCTTTTTTATTACATCTTCTAACAGTACAACTATCCAACCTGACACCCACACAAAACTCCTAGGGGTCATTATCGATGATGAACTAAAGTTCAACCTACACATACTCCATTGTATAAATAAAACAAACCAGAAACTAGGTCTGCTATATCGGAACACAGAATTCCTAACCCCTGAATCCAGACTTACCCTGGGCCAGGCACTCCTCCTCCTCGCCCTCTCATATGCCACCCCGGTTCTTACCAATATCCGGGCCTCCACTCTAAACAAACTCCAACAGACTTACCATAAAATAGCCAGATTCATTACTAACTCCCCATACAACTCACACCACTGCATTTCTTTAAACTCCCTTCAATTTATTGAACTTCCCCAATTTCTGCTATCTTATCAATTTCATATGCTACACTCTACTTTATAAACCCTCCTTCTGTCCATCTCTATCTTCCTTAGTCTCCATCTACATCCCATCCCAGACCCTCTGTACTTCTAACCAACAATTACTTGATATCTACCACCCAAAAAGGTCAGTAGGCAAACTACTCTACAAATGCTCCCTTGCCCATGCTTGGAACAAACTTCCCCTTGACTTACGTTCAATCTCCCACACCTTACACTTTAAAAATGAACTAAAAGCTTATTTTCTCAATTCCAGAACCTGCCTTGCCATGACCCTACCTAGTCTTCCTTCCCTTTATGTACCCTCAAAAGGACCATACTTAGTACCTCATTATACCTCTCTCTCCAATGTGTCTACTATGCATTTGCATAATTTTATACAAACAAAAATGTTTTATTGTTGACCTATTGAACTATTTCAATGTAAAATTATGTTACTTAGCTTCTTTTTAATGCAACTTTAAGTTTATGCATGTAACTCAACATATGTGAATCTTTTTGCAATAACTGCTATTATATCTATATTGTTTAAAATTGTACTTGTTTAAAAATGTACTACTGGAGCTTTTCTTCTTGGGTCTCCACTGAAAATAGGCCACAAGCCCAGTTGGACAAACCCGGTTAACAAATGTCAGTAAAAAATAAAACAAATAAGGAGGATCATGTTGTGAGTTAAAAGGGCTAAGGATTAAAAATGAAATTATTTTCTTATTACTTTTCTTTTGAAGCAAATGCTTGTGAAAATGTGACATGGATTCAGACAAGTACTTCTGTGCTATCTATACATCTTGAAATAGTACAGGTTTATTTGGGCAAGAAGCCTTGTATCCATTTTTTCCTTTTTGCCAGCAGTGAGACATGCGATGTCATCATCTGCACATGCACAAGAACACATGAACAGTCTCAGAGATCCCATGACCCTAAGTGAATCTAAAGCTCCCCAGGGCACTGTTTAGTAAGGGACAGCTGCTGCAATGCTCTCAGTCCCTTCCAGTGAATGTTGGCCCTCTGTGGATGGGAACAGAACTCTTCATAAGCCAGAAACAGTGTCCTTTTGTCTGTCTGACCATTTTCCTTTTACTGTTGTCATAGGCAAATAAATGTTCAAGTAGAGAGATATATAAAACCAAGAAATTATTGGTGTGATGTTAACATAGTCAATTCATCATTTATTTATTGTATGCCCTAGTATAAACAAGTAGTTTGTACTTGTGACTACAGATGTAACTTTGTATAGAAGTCTCATAAAACATACACTTTGTCTTAGGTAAATTTGATCTATGTTCTTCAAATGTAATATTTTATATACTTCCCCTTTATATTTACCTTGAGTTGTAATATTCTTGTCTTGATGTTTACCTTCAAATGTAATTTGCCATTTGGCTTGGGTTGTACTTGAAAAGTGTCCTATTCCAGCCCATTCAGCAGATTAACAATTTAATTCATAAATGAATTAATAAAATAAAAAACACTTCAGGCAGGATTCACGATGGCTTGCACGGAGTCTAAGAGTAGTGTAAGACTCCATGCAGCCATTGCGATCCAGGAACAGCCTGAATGTGCATGTAAGAGAGCACCTAAAACGGCTCTTACACGGGCAGGGTGTGGATATGCTAATTACCTCACTTGCAGCCAAAAGGCATGCAAATGAGATAATTTTGCGATCCAGGAAGCAGAAACCTGCCCGTGTAAGAGCCGTGTTATCTGCAGAAATTTACTCAGTTGATAACTGAGTACCGTTCTGCAAATAACACAATGGAGCCTTGTCAGCTCCAAATAAAGGTTGCAAATGTCCCAGGCAGCATGACAATGGCCAAATATGTGGCCACTGGCAACGTACCCCGATGCAAACATAAAATAAACATTTTTTTTTTCGGCGATCGCTGATGTTTAAACGTAGCACAGCGCCACGCAAACGGGCTGCACTATAAAAAAACAGAAAAATACAAATATTAAACCCACAAATGTGGGTTTATGTAAAGCATGAGTTTACAATGGAAGGGAATAGCAGGCGAAAACAACATGGCCACCGAGTAGGGGTTGCTAAGGGGGGAAGTGGAGTGTAAGACATGTAACTAAGCATTAGTAGGCAATCCTATGTAAATGAGTGGTAGGATAGTGAATCGCACTGTTACATAGGAAATGAGCACATTCCGTGCAGTGTAGGAGTAGGATAAGGGGGAGTAACAGAGTAGGAGATAGGTGACATCACAGGGGGGAATGTATGAAAGGAATGCAGCTCATTGGAGTACAGTGGCATGTGAAAGATGTCAGTCACACATCATGGAAAGAGGCGTGTCAACAAGTAGGCATGGGAAAGACAAGAAATGGAAGGTGTGCACTATGGATAACACCAAAGTTTCTTGCAGGGCGTGCATGCGTGCATGTGTGCGCTGGTAGGCACGAGTAAGCTAGAGTGTGCGCGTGTAAGTGTGAGTGCGCGCGTTTAGGGCTGAATACGCATGTAGGAGCCTGTTTAAACACCTGTAAGCCTGATTGCACTGGTGTGTGCTCGTTGTAACCCGAATAAGCAGATTCTAGTCCGTCTAAGCATGTGTACGAGTGTGTTAGCCACTGTGAGCGTGTTTTCGCTGGTATGCACGTCGCTCCCCCCTGAGGAAACAGAAGGGAAAAAGGAAGCATGGGAAATAGTAGGAAGCTAGCAGGGATTACTGGCAGAGCTAGCAGGTGAAAACAATCAGAAGAAGGCAATTACACAGGCAGAACAGTAGCCCAGCCCAGCACTTAAAACTCTGCAAACAACAGTGCAGAATGTTTCTCTCAAGAGACACTGCAACAGAGGAGTAAGCTATTAGAAGTGAAAACTGAAAAAGCTTCACTCAGACCAAAAATGCTAGGGGCTGCCATAGCTGTTATAAGGAGACATATGCAACTTGCTGAGGGTGGTGACTATGCAAATGCTGCCAGACAACCCACAGTGAGGAGACGGAGAAGAGTGTACAGGCCCAGGGTCACCTATCAGGGGTTACATGAGCTGGAGATAGTGGAGCGCTATAGAGTGGACAGAGACCTCCTGCAGCAAATTGTTGAGCTGTGCAGGCCATGCCTCACACACAGAACCAACAGAGGGGAACCCATCCCAGTGGAAACCAAGGTATGTGTTGGCCTAAGAATACTAGCAACAGGTACCTTCCAGAGACCAACTGGTGATATGATGGGGATATCACAGGCATCAGCATCCAGGGTACTGCACCAGTTCCTGGATGCCATGTCAGCACATGTCAGTGATCATGTATATTTCCCCAATTCCCGTGAGGTATTGGCCAGCAATATGCATCTCTTCCAACAAATAGCGGAATATCCTGAGGTAGTGGGTGCAATAGACTGCACGCATATACGCATCAAAGCACCAGCCGGTGAGCAGGGTAGGGCCTACATTAACCGCAAGGGCTTCCCCTCCATCAACTGCCAGGTCATGTGTGATGCCCAGGGCATAATAATGAATGTGTGTGCTGGCTGCCCTGGAAGCTACCATGATTCCCATATTTGGCATTTGACGCAGCTGTACCAGACATTTGCCAATGGGGACATCCCACATGGTCACTTAGTGGGGGATGCTGGCTATGCACTGGAGCCGTGGCTGATGACACCCATCAGAAATGCACACACACCTGAACAAGAACGCCATAATGAGGCACACGCACAAACACGAAATGTAATCGAGCGTGTGTTTGGGCTGCTCAAGTCACAGTTCCAGTGCCTGGACACATCTGGTGGAACCTTGCAGTACTCACCAACTACATGTACCCAAATTGTCATGGTATGTGCTATGCTACATAATATGATTCTGCGAAAACAGATGCAGCAGGACCAGCATAGGGCTGGGCCAAACAGCCCCCCACCATTGCCAAGCCAATCACAGGCAGAGCATGACTCGGAGGAGGAAAAACCTGAGCCTGCCCCAGTAGGCAGAAGGAGGCATGCCCAGTATGCCTTGGCCTTGGCAAAGCGGCAGTGCATAGCACATACACTGGATCAGTAGGAACCCAGGAAATGATACCTCTCTCTGACTCACACATATAGTAAAAGGGATGCCTAAGTTGACACAACCTGCTATCAAACATGTACAGGGAGTGTAGTATGTGCATCCAACATAGACAGCCCTGCAGCACCACCTGAGGCATGATTGCCATGTGTTAAGCAATGTAACACCATGTAGTATATGCAAACTTGATGACCCTAACATCCTACCCTCACCAAGCATGATGCCACAATATGAAGATGAGATGATCAATTATAATAATTTGCTTAAGTATTGCTGTCAGTCAAAGGGGATCCAATGCGTGCCAGCCTGGGATGACATGCTGAGCAAGCCACGATGCTCCACCTGCTAGGGCTGGCATGCACCTATTAGTCCTGGCCTTTAGGATACTGGCAAAGGCTGTTGTCACCCCCACTGTGCCTTGAATGGGTAAGGCTCAAAACACAAACCCACCTCCATAGGTATCACAAGGGATAAGAACCTAGATGTAATGTTACCCAATGCCAGATGTCTAAACTGCAAGATGCAGGCAGTCTAAACTCCCCTCAGCATGGAGAATGTTGATATCTGTCCTGTAACAGAAAACTGGGTTAAGGCTCACAAGAGCACCGTAACACTACCAGGTTACACCTCATACCATGCTTTACAGCCCCAAAACATGGAACAAACTACAAAAGGAAGGTGACTAGTAATAAATGTCAAGGATAACCACACCCCCATGTTGGTACCACAGCAAGAAGCAGCATGGACTATCCATGGTCAAGTAACAGTGGCTAAGACTGCCTGCCAGTTTGTAGCCTGCTACAGACTACCCTCCTAATGCCAAGAACTGCACTTGGCCTACATTGAAACACATGGAAATATCAAGCTCTCCAAACAACACTATATTGGGTGACTGAAAATACTCAAACATAGACTGGGAACATTATTCCAGCTCCAACACCCTAGGCCAAAGGTTCCTAGAATCCATAAACCAAAATGCTCAGGAACAACGTACCACTCTCACAAGAGGAGTAAGCATACTGGATGTGATAATCAGCAACATGGGTACTCTATGGCCAGATGAGAAGTGTATCCCTCACTGGTAAGATCAGACCATAGAGTAATCACACTGGATATTCACATCCTGACCACAGTCCCTGGCCAGAAAACCACAGTGAAAAACATGTGTAAAGGAAATGTTGCACTCCTCCAAACTGATGTGGAATCCATTAAAGGCCCTGTGCCTGTGGAAAATATGGGCCACACCTCAGAACCCTTTATAAATGCATTCTATGAACACTGTCAGGAATGCATGGATTATGCAATCCAAAATAAAACCAACACCCAATACCATACACGCAGGCATCTGGCATGGTGGACCCCAGCCATTACCAAACCATGCAAGAGAATGAGGAAGCTACTACATGATAGAGCAAACCCAAAAAGGGAAGTAATCTCTGATCAGTATTATGGCAATAAAATATGGCCACTCATAAAATCCACTAAGGCCAGCTACAACAAGTTGAATCTGTGAATCTTGGGCAATGTTACACCTGCCCCATGTACACAGACAACCCCCTCCTCCCCCAAGAAATACAAATATATGTGAGAGATGCAACCATTTATCCAAACTGGAGGCTGAGCTCTCTCAACTCAGTACTGTCTAAACTAGTCAGGAGGAGAAGGTAACCACACACACCACAAACCCAGTCTCACACAGACCTATCACAACTGCAAACCAAAGACATAAACACACAAAAACATTCCCGGAGGCTCTAATTAAAAACCACCAAATCAACAGAGGCCTCCAAAGCAGACACCCAAGCAACCACTACCCCCAAACATAGCACATGCAACACATAGTACACAAAGACGGTGTGCCAAACAGTCACAGCCCGTAAGGACAAACAACATGCCTGATACACTTGTAATAGGTGACTCCATAGTCAGACACACTGATGTCCCGCTCACCAGACTGAACAAGGAAAAGGGTACAGTAAGCTGCCTGTAGGCTGCTACAATCTGCCTCATAACACAAGCACGCAGGTCACTCCAAAGCAAGTACAAATATGACTCAGTCATTGTCCATGCTGGTGTGAATGACCTGAGACGTACCTCCCTGGACTACATGAAAAGAGACATAGAGGAGCTCTCCAATTATGTAGGCCAGGCTGGTATGACTCTGACCATGAGCAGCATTCTACCCCCACCAAGAATGATGCCACAGTACAAACACAGAATGATCAGCTTTAACAATTGGCTCAATTACTGGTGTCATTCCAAGGGGATCCAATGTGTGTCTGCTTGGGATGTCATGCTTGACAAGCCATGCTGCTTTGCCAGGGATGGCTTGCACCTGTCAGCCCTGGGCGTCTGGATATTGGCTAAGGCTCTTGCCACCTCCATAGTGCCTTTTGTAGGCAAGGCTGAAAAGACAAATCCACCTCCCTAGAAAACATAAGTGGAAAAAACATAAGGGTAATGCTGCTCAATGCCAGAAGTCTAAACCTCAAGATGCACGCTCTCGAGGCCCTCCCCAGTATGGAGAACATTGATGCCTGTGCAGTGATGGAAACCTGTGTCAAGGCTCCTGAGAGCACCCCAGCACTACCAGGTTATACCTCATATCATGCTTTTCGGCCCCAAAACCTGGACCAAACCACAAAAGGAGGGGGAGTATCCATATTGATCAAAGATACCCACACGTCTAGGTTACTGACAATGCACAAAGCATCAGAGACCATCCATGTGCAACTAACCGTAGGCAAAACTGCTGTACAGTTTGTAGCTTGCTACAGACCACCCTCTCAAACCCAGGAACACCACTCAGCCTTCCTGAAGACACTGGAGAGTATGAATGTCTCTCCAAATACCAAACAAGGTACTCAAAAAATCACCACATAGGTGGTAATCCATTACGTATGGAAGAAGTAATCAGGGACCTAGGGACACAAGTGGACAGTAACCCCACATGTGACACTCACATTGCCAATGTGGCTAGGAAGACCACCTACACTGGCCACCTTATCATGAAAGGATTCACATCTACATCAAGAGAGGTCATTGTGCCCCTATACTCTTCTCTTATCAGGCCCATAATTGAGTACAATGCCCCATTTGGGATGTACCTTACCCGACACCTGCAGCAGTTAGAAAGACCTCAAAAGTACCTCACCAAGAGGATAAATGGTCTCAAACATTTGTCATATGCTGCCTGGCTGACAACACCCCAGCTGTATGCAGTCACATACTGCATACTCAGAGGCGATGTAGGCCCGATGTAAAAGGCCATGTCCAATACAGAATTGATGGACATGCTCCACCTCAGAAAATCCACATCCATCAGAGCTGCGAGAGCGAGAGATGTCAACCTCAACACATAAATAAATAGGATGTGCTGGAGGGACAGATTCATAACCCAGAGGCTCCCTACACTCTGGAACAGAATCCCACTCCATGTTAGGCAGAGCCCCTCACTGACTCTCTTCAACAGGAATCTTGCCAAGTGGATGGGAGATCGTAGATTTACACTGGGAGTCTTCACTGTGTCACATCTAGACAGAGGCACAGTAAAGTAAACCCTAAATGGGCATAATATTCACATAGCAAGGCATGGCGAAAGCCACACACACTCTGGCTAGGCTTATAAATGCCCTAGGGCAGATAGCATAGTATGATTCTATGAACCTATGAAGATACAAATTGTACAGGACACTAAGGATAAACACAAGGCTTTCTTACCTGATGGTAGGAACCTTGTTGGGAATTCACAGATATGCTCTGAATTACCAAATATTACAAACAATACACCAAACCCACACACATTGCCAACATCCAACCTGACAGGTTCAGTGCAACCCCCCCCCCCAAAATACCAAATATCTATCCCAGCAGAATGCAGGCCCCGTGACATTGCAGATGCTGATGTAACAGCCAGCATCTTCAAAACAAAGCACACAGCATCAATGGTATGAGATGGTGTCCTGGGCTGTGTCCAACATGAACTCCAAGAAGAATGGAATGCCAAATTAACACTACTGCTCAATTTCAGCCTTACCACAGGATATGTACCCAAAGAGCAGTGTACAGCAACAGTAGTCCCTCTCCACAAAGGTGGTGCCCGAATGGATACTGCAAACTATCACCCCAGAATCCTGACAAGCTTGGTCTGAAAAGCTATGGGAAGGATCATCATGGACCTCAGAAATAAAGATATTGGGGACCTACAGACACTGGACCCTACCCAGTGTGGCTTTCTTAAGGGCAGATCCTGCCCCTAAACATGTTTGACTCATTTGAAACAGGCATCAAGGCCATTGATGAGGGGAATGTGGTCCACACAGCCTATCTGGACCTTGCAAAAGCCTTCCATACAATACCCCATGTGTTCATTATAGATAAGTTCACCAGCTTAAATATAAACCCCTATGTCAGTAGATGGGTTGCAAACAAGCCCAAGGACAGAACTGACATGGTCAGAAATGCTGCAGCCATGTCAGACTACAAACCAGCTACAACTGGCATCCCACAAGGCTCGGTCCTGGGACCTCCCTTGTTGGTATATATTTCCCATAGGTACAGGCCAACATGGAAGGACTGTGTCTGAACAAGTTTGCAGAGGACTACAAACTGGGCACCATATCTGACCCTGCAGCTGACACAAGCATCCTACAAAAGGGCCACATAGAAACAGACAACTGGTGCCAGAGCCATGTCTTCAAGCTAATTGCAGAAAAGTGTATAGTCATCCCCTGTGGATAAACAGTAAGTTCCCACATATTACCACATAGGTGTTAACCCATTAAGTACTTTAGAAGTAATAAGAGACCTGGGGACACAAGTTGATAGATATCTTGCATTTGACAACCATGTGGTTGTAGTGGTTACAGAAACATACCATATACCCACCTAATCATGAAGGTAGTCACATCTAGATCAGGGGAGGTCATCGTGCCTCTTCAGTCATCCTTCATCAGCCTCACAATTGAGTACAATGGCCCCTGTGGGATGTACCTCAGCAGACACCTCCAGCAACTGGAAAGACCCCAAAAGTACCTCACCAGGAGGATCAAAGAGCTCAAACAGATGCCATGTGTTGCCTGATGAAACAAACTGCAGCTCCACACAGGGCCATACTGCCTGCCCAGAGGCAATCTGTGCCTGATGTATAAAGCCATGTCCAAGCTGGAATCAATGAACATGCTGCACCTTGTACAATCTGAATGCCAGTAAGCTATGCACATGAGAGACCTGAACCCCAGCACTGACATACATAGGACATGCTGTAGTGATTGATCCATAACCCAGAAGCTCCCTCCACTCTTGAGTAAACTCCCAGTACAGGTTAGCCAGAGACTCCCTCATTGACTCTCCTCAACAGGAATCTTGATGAGTGGATGGGAGATGGTAGGTTTACCCTGGGTATCACTGTTATGTCACGGGTAGACAGAGTTACAGTATACTAACCTTGAAATATGTCATGTCAAAATCCAGTTACAATGTGTGTTGAAGGACAAACACACTCTCTGACTAGCACTAGAAATGGCCTAGGGAACATCGCTAGTGTTTGTCAATGTCCACCCAAGTTGTGGAATATACTACCAATGTTGGACAAGCCTGGTTTAAGTAGTCCATATCCGAACAAAATGCAACATGGTCATATGTGCACAACCAGCCCTTAACCAGTCTGGTGTGCTCACTATGAATATTTAAAGCAGTGATAGGACTGAAACCCAGGATACTGTCCACCACAGTGAAAGTACTGAACCAGTACACTATACGATATTATAGTGTTTGGTCAGTATGAAAGGATGTTGACAACTGTATGCAAACTATCCCATGGAAACCCGGCAGGCACAGTATAATCCCTGTTGGGTTCAGACACAAAGAAGTTGGGCAGTAAGTACACAACATGACTCCCAACACACAACTATAAATGTGAAATATTGTTGAAGTTCACACACAACCACAAATGTGGTGGACTGCAGATTTCAACATATGGAAAGCTCATACTGGGCATGCTCGCACACTTTGATAAATGAGACATATGTCAGGCAACAAGACATGGGAAGCCTGAACTGGGCATGCTCACACACTTATTTATCTCAGTTTTGCAGTTGGCCACACATATCTGGTATTTGTATGTGTTAATCCAGGAACCAACCACAATACAGCAATCTGCCCAGTGCACACAGTTAAATGACTACAGAGACATAATTTAAATAGTGGATCCCTCTCATATTCAAACATCTTCCACATATACACAAGTTGTTCATAGAAGCAGGGAAAGCTATGGCAATAAAGACCTGCAAGCAGTTTATCAGCAACAAATATTGTGCATCTGAAAGTTAAACATATGGGTGTAGAGGTCAATACTAGGCTGTTTGCCATAGGGAATACAAGCTTAGCCAGAGTGTGCCTGGCATCTGCCTCCCCAGTACAGTAGGCTACTGTGCCTCTGTAAAGTAGGTCAAAGAAGGCACCGTTTAAGGCTAGTGTGCTGTGCCTCCATCAAGCAGGGACACAGTGGAGATCCCAGGGGTTGAATTTGCAATGTCACATCCATGTGGCTGGTGTTTGCTGGAAGACGGTTGGCAAGGACTTATAACAGTAATTGGGTGTCAATTACAGACTGAGGGGAGCCTTATCTGCAGTGTCTGGACAATGTTACTGTCAACACTTTGATGTGATGAGTTTGAGGGATTGAAGTGTCGTGCCAATACTGTTCAGAGGCATCCTGCCTCTGTGGGATATTGCTCTGTAATGTATTAGCTCCCTCCTTCTGTTGTACAGCTTATATATGTCTGGTGTACACCAGACAGGTCTGCTGTTGTGGAGGAGTCATGGGTTTATTTGGGATAGCATGATCAATGCAAACCTTCCAGATGCTCATAGAATGCTATTATCAAGGATTATGCAGAGTGGCCTGTATAATCCCCCAGCATGGGTCCTTTGAAGTCTTCCACCCCAGTCTTCACAAGTGCAAAGTCTGCTTTTGATAAATACTTTGTTTGCAGTGACTTCCTTTCCTGGGGGTGGGGATGGGATATGGATGTCCAGGGAAATTTGGGTATGGTCAGATATTAACAATGGTGGTCTACCTCTGGTGTGGAACATACAGTCCCCATGTTGCAGATGGTCAGGTCCAATATGTATTCCCCCTTGGGGCTGTGGTGAGTGGTCCTGCCATAGCACATGGATTCATAAATTGTAGTGGCTGTAGGGTGATGTTGTTGAGGCCTGAGTAGTTCCCCCACACGATATACCTGTACCTGACGTTAACCACTGTAATGGTGTGTGTGAACACCTTCATATCCTACACTGTTTCCAGGGAAGCAAAGTGTGTGTCCTGGATATGGGAGGGGTGGTCTGAACTGGCTGTGTTGTGTGTTACAGGTCCTGTGGTCACAAAGCATGGTATAAAACATAACCTGGCAGTGCTGATGTGCATATCTGACCCTGAAGTAGGCGGCTGTTAATGCATATATATGCTATCCCCCTAACTGACAGATAGTAATAGATGAACATACTTCTATATAAATAATGATGTCAGCACCCTATAAATACTGCAGGAGAAATGCAGATACCCAGTAATTCGAATAGCGAGCTCCGATAATGCGTTTCTCTCAAGTGTCATAACATAGTTAGGTAGAGGTTTAAATCCTGCAAATTCTCTGTTTGGGTGAGGGGGGCTAGTGTGTTTGCAATTCTGTGTGAAAGAAATGTCCCTTTTGGCAACTAGAAGAACACACTACATGATGCACATTCCTCTTTCTAAACACTGATGATGTCAGCACCCTATAAGTACAGCAGGAGAAGGGAAACCTCCCAGTAATGCAAATAGCGCCCTCTGCTAATGCGTCTCTCTCAAGTGTCATAACATAGTTAGGTAGGGGTTTGAATCCTGCAAATGCTCAGTGTGTGTGTGTTTGGGTGAGGGGGGTTAGTGTGTGTGAAAGGAATGTCCCTTTTGGCAACTAGAAGAGCGCACTACATGATGCACATTCCTCTTTCGAAACACTGATGATGTCAGCACGCTATAAGTATAGCAGGAGAAGAGAAACCTCCCAGTAATGCGAATAGTGCGCTCTGCTAATGGGTTTCTCTCAAGTGTCATAACATAGTTAGGTAGGGGTTTGAATCTTACAAATGCCATGTGTGTGGGGTGTTGCTCTTAATATTGTATGACATAGATCATATCAGTAATGTCAATGCACACATGAGATATGTGTGTGCCACATAGACATATGTACCTGTGACCTTAAATAGTTCCCATGTGTGAAGCCTGCCTCATGTGAATACATGTAATTTGCATTACACAACTTTATGACTGTGGTTTTCTGTGCAGGGGCTGCATTTGGTATGTGAATATACAGTGAGAGTAGTCTATGGTGTCATCTTACCAGCGAGAGATACACTTCTGGTCTGGAGCATATAGTCCACATGTTGGTGATGAACAGGTGCAGCATGTTTTCCCCTCTTGTGGGAGTGGTAACAAGTTGTTCCATAGCAATTGAGTGTATGGATTCTAGGAACCTTACACCTAGGGTGTTGGTGCTACAGTAATGCTCCCAGTCTATGTGTGGGTAAATGAAGCTGCCCAATATATTGTTGTTTGGAGACACCTGCTGGTATTCATGTATTCTTAAGTAGGCCAAGAGGGTTACCTGGGTTTGGGAGGGTGGTGTGTGCCAGGCTATGAACTGTAAGGCAGTCTTACCCACTGTTAGTTGCACATGGATAGTCTCTGATGCTTCGTGCTGTGCCACCAACCTGGAGGTGTGTGTATCTTTGATGAATATTGATACTCCCCCTCCTGTTCTGTTTTGGTGCAAGTTTTGGGGCCGACAAGCATGGTATGAGGTATAACCTGCCAGTGCTGGGGTGCTTTTGGGAACCTTGAACCAGGATTCTGTTACTACACAAATATTGATGTTCTCCATGCTAAGGACAGTTTCCAGTGCATGCATCTTGAGGTTTACACTGCCGGCGTTGAGTAGCATTACTATTAGTTTCCTATCCCTTGTGATACCTATGGAAGTGGTCTTATCTTTTGAGCCTTGCCTAAAAAAGGCACTATGGGGGTAGCAAGAACCTTTGCCAATATCTGAAAGCCCATGGGTGACAGGTGCAAGCCGTCCCTAGCAAAGCATCGTGGCTTGTCGAGCATGTCATCCCAGGCTGACAGGCATTGGATCCCCTGTGAATGACACTGAAACATAAGCCAATTGTTGAAATTGATCATCTTGTCTACATATTGTGGCATCATTCTTGGTGAGGGTAAGATGCTACTCAAGGTCAGGGTCATACCAGTCTGGGCCACATGCTCAGAGAGCTCCTCTATGTCTCTTATCATGTAGTCCAGGGAGGTACATCTCAGGTCATTCACACTGGCATGGACACAGTCATATTTGTACATGCCTTGGAGTGACCTGTGTGCTTATGTTATGTGGCAGATCATAGCGCCCGACAGGCATCTCACTGTGACCTTCTCCTTGTTCAGCCTGATGAACGGGACGTCAGTGTACCTGACGATAGAGGCACCTATCACAAGTGTAGCAGGTGTGTTGTTTAGCCTTACATGCTATGACTGTTCGGCACACTGGCTTTGTGAGCTATGTGTTGAACGCGTTCTGTTCTGGGGTAGCAGTTGCTTGTGTGTCTGCTTTGGAGGTGTCTACTGCTTAGGCAGTATTTTATTTAGAGACTCTAAGTATGTTTTCGTGTGTTTATTTGTTTGGATTGCTGTCGTGGTAGGTCTATGTGAGACTGGAATTGCAGTGACTGTGGTTTCCTTCTCCTCCTGACAGGTTTTGCCAGTACTGAGTTGAGAGAGCTTAGCCTGCAGTTTGGCTATATGGTTGCATCTCTCACATGTGTTGGAATTTGTTGGGTGGAGGAGGGGATTGTCTGTGTACATGAGGCAGTTGTAACATTGCCTCTAGATTCCCAGATTCACCAGCTGAACCAGAGAGGAGATTGACAACTGACCTTTGGACATGCTAGAATAGTATTGGGAATTCCTTTATAATTAACAACAAAAAGGGCCAATGGGGAACAAGGTACTCAAGGTGAGTTTGTGAAGGTGTAGTGCTTTTAATTTGTTAGTGCTGGCATATATGAATGCTTTAGTGAGCAAGTGCCAGGTAACTCAAATGCAATGTGTTACAGGTAACTTAAATGCATAAATGACAAACAGTAACTTTCTGTCAAGTGAAACAAGGACATACGTACAGTAAGCAATGCAGATGTCACTAGGGATCCACAGAGGCACTGTAAAGCTGTGTTTCAGGTGGAATTAGTGTTTCAGGGAAATAACAAGCAAATAAGCATACAAACAAAGCTACATTCAGGAGGCATGGATCTAGTCTATGCTACAGCAAACAAGGTGTACCAATTTCAGTAAGAAACAGTTCAAATATGCAGGCACTATAAGCCTTTAGCCAGAAATTCCCAGCTCAGACGGGCAGAGTCCAGCCTCTCCTCACACAAGAGTGCAGACCATGAACCTTCATAATGTAAAATAACTGGCCTGACGCCCAAGTGCTTAAACCAGAACTAATACACATTTAGAATAACAGACACTGAGCCCTCAATCAGCAGTTCCCAACTTAGTAGGATGTATGCTACCTGTCCTGCCACCACAGTATCCCTAACATTTAATGAGACTCACCTCCTGTCATAGTTAGTTGTGTGTTTTGGGGCTGTCAAGCATGGTATGAAGTGTAACCTGGTAGTGCTAGGGTGCTCTTGGGAGTCTTGAACCTGTTGTCTATTACTGCACAGATATCAACATTCTCCATGCAGAGTAGAGTTTGGACTGCAAGCATCTTGTGGTTTACATGTCCATCATTGAGTATCATTACTTCCATTTTCTTATCCCCTGTGCTACCTATGTAGGTGGCCTTCTGTTTACAGCTTTACCACCAGAATGCAAAGATGTGCAGACATTACACTATGGTAATTAATAGGGGTGTACCAAACAATACAAAGACAATCATACTATTAATGCATCAGGCATGCTGGGATATACCACGATGATATCATTACACTGTACAGTTGACAACATGATAATATTACTACACTTCTATGTAGTCACCCTGTGCATCAGCACCATGTTAACCGGTCCTGCATCGATGTTACAGATTGCAGGAGGTGGCACAGTTTCATCATATGCACAGGGTGTGTACTTGGTATGCCTGAGTCTGCCACTGATACAACCAATCGACATGTATGTGTGTGTGTTGTGTGTTAGTGAGGGACAGCCGTAGAAGATGGGGCAATGTTGATGCAGTGTGTGTGTGTATGTGTTAGCCCTAGGTGTTAGCATTATGCATGTGTGTATGCATGCACACAGTTCTACCTTGTGGCTGCCATATACGGGTGTTTGTGGACAGCCACAGACTATACCTGCCAGGTCATACAGATCACTGTCTCTGGCCACGGACACAGTACCTGTGCCTGGCAGGGGTGCTACGAACAGTATCAGGTACTAAGCCAGACTGGGTACTGTCATCAGAAGCAGTTGGTTGATGACTGGAGACATGTCCCTGCTGGGACTGTCCAGAGCCACGTGCACGTGGTCTCCTAGGGCGGTCTGATGACAGCACAGACCCAGCATTGCTGGGGCTGGTACTGGCACTATGGGAGCGGCCGCGGGATTGTTGTCATCCACGACGACTGTCAGCTGCTGCTGTTGCTGGCATATGTCCACGTCGACGCCTCAACCGTCCTGCATTGCCCTGGCTCATGGACATGTAGTTGTGGGACAGATCTAATGTGTCCCCCCAACGTCTGTCAATGACCTCAGTGAAATTATGGATGGCAGCTGCAACGTCACGCATAGTGTCATTCATAGCAGTGCGATGTGCTCTCAGCTCCCTCAGACCCTGTCTGGTGTACCGTTCCATATGTGACTGTG
Organism: Protopterus annectens; assembly: GCF_019279795.1. Classification (NCBI taxonomy): domain Eukaryota; kingdom Metazoa; phylum Chordata; order Ceratodontiformes; family Protopteridae; genus Protopterus; species Protopterus annectens. Next base: position 373,638,678 of record NC_056739.1, on the reverse strand, counting down.
CCTGCAATACAGCCCGGAACATAGCTGAGGTTGAAAGACCTCTGTGGTCATGTCTGACAGGGGCAGTATGACCACAGATACTCCCACGAGAACCCCTGGACATCTGCCTGTGTGGTACCATGTCAGGACTCTGGCCATGGCTGCTGTGAGGGGATGCATGTGCCACTGATACCACATTACCCTGGTCAATGCCCACTGTATGCTGTCCATCACCTAGGGATATTGGTGACAATGGATGTATTGGCAGGATGACTGTGCGCATTGATGGGGTTGACAGCTGTGTACTGTCAACTGGCTGACCAACAACGGACCTTGGCACACCTCCCTGTGCCATTACACAGGTATCATCATTATCACTATCCCCAGCAGCAGATTCAGGTTCCCTGCTGCACACCACCAGAGCAGCACCAGAACCTGTGAGAGGAAGACAGGAAACACAGTTTACAATGTATACACAATGTTACCAAAGATGCACACATGCACACATGCACACATGGGCACATGCACACATGCACACATGCACACATGGGCACACATGCACACATGCGCACATGCACACATGCACACATGCACACATGCACACATGGGCACATGCGCACATGCACACAAGCACACATGGGCACATGCACATGCACACATGCACACATGCACACATGCATATGCGCACATGGGCACATGGGCACATGCACACATGCGCACATGCACACATGCACACTCCTCAGTACATGAGATACAAACACACAGGCACAAACACACCTGCAATCAAACACATAGCAATACCATTTTATGGTATTATTACTATTATTATCATTAGTATTAAAGGATTGTTATTACACACTCACCAGCATGGATTGGCTGCCTTGCTGTTACACCAGAGGGACCTGCACAAATAAGACATTTATTGTCAGTGGGCACAACTGTGCCATTGATACTGTGAGTATGATACAGTTCAGTAATACAACAGTTGGCTTTCACAGGTCTACTGCCGATATTGAGAATATCACTCTTGCACAATAATTACCAGGATAACAGCTACAAACACAGTACACACCTCACACATGCATAAACTACCAGTGTAGACAACAGTCAACTATAGATATGGCATGTTACCTGCACACTCCAAGTCCTCCTGCTGGGTGGCTCCAGCCTACATCATTACACATGTGTGCGGATGTTGTTTTTGTTGGGCTGGAGCCACAACACTTAGGAGGAGCCTCTCCAGTCTGGTGAGGGGGGGTGTATAGCCACCCCACCACCTGTGGCAAGCTGTTGCCTGTGGATATCAGATGCACGCTGATGGACATTTCTAATTAAATCACTGCAGTGATGGCGTACCTGCTCATATGTCCAGTTATGCATGCCTATGTCATTTACCCGACATTCAAGGTCTTGCCACAGTGCAGCCCTCTCCTGCTGGTTCTGGCTGGTGTGGGAAAAGAGTGTGGCAAAATCCCGCACCAGGCTCTGGTGTATCTCCTCTTCCTCTGCAGCAGAGTATGTGGGGTTGCGCTGGTGCACCATTGCCCTGGAAGGAAAAGAAAATTATGTGAGCAAGTGATATGGAACACATAATACTCTACTGTAGTGATATCACTGAACTGCCATATATAGCATCTGTCTGTCTATTGGGGGATACACATGTAAATGACCACATATCAGTGCTCAGCCGACAACTCTGTGACAGTGCCTGGCACACTCCATACAATAAACAAGTATACTCCAGCAGTCGGCACACTGTTTGAGGTCCAATGCACAGCCTCACACTGGGGGTTTGTATCAAGGTAATGTATGGGGAACACTGTCAACCCATGCAATGCATGCAATGCACAGTACAAATTTCACTGGTAATGCATCGTAGTCTTTGTTGCCATAACCATACCTACACCACAGTCACATACAGGGAACCACAGCACAACATATGGCACTGTAGTATGTTTGTATCCCAATACCTGACACATCTTTCTCTGGCCTCACACCAAGGACACACACTACCATGACAGACACAAAGTCATGCTGAGCAATCACACCATTACAGACCTTGCACACAGTCAGTGGCACACTCATTCCACCTCACATAGTTGGTATTGCAATGAGTACATGTGTGTGTGCATTGTGTCATAGGCATGTAGTATGCTATTGGGCCTGGGCCTACAGCAGCATACTGTTATGCTACCCTGCCCCTTGGGACACATGTAATGTGATTGTACTTGCTCCTGTCAAACAGTTACACAGGGTGACTCATATGGCATACTACCTATCTGCATAACATTCAACAGGAGTATATCTGACATCTATTAATGGGGAGCCTTGCTTCTTAATGCTGGGTGTTTTACTCCAGGGTATGGCTTATTTGTGGGTAGGAACCTGTACCTCTACCATGTGTTCTTTACTGCGGTGCCAAGGATGACAGACATAGGTCATTTAGGCTGGGGATATTGTGAGGTGTTACCATGGTTGCTGGACAACTGTTATGGGTGTGACTTAACTATGTATATCCATCAGTGGTAACCTCTGCGTAGGTAGTATGAAAGGCACTCTATCTGTGGTTTTGTCAGTCACTCTGCATAGGTAATGTGTTTGAGGGCATTATCACTGTTTGTTAGGTATGACTGTGTCCTTCTCCCTTTCTGTAGTTGTCATGGGAGGTACATACCATGTAGGACATTGTGAGGTGTAGAGGGGTACAGTGACCTACATTTCACTAGCTGACACACCATTTCTGCTGACATGTACCATGTACAGGTATTACAAGACTGGTGTGCCACTGTGAATATCAAAGGGGAGGCTATTGTACACTTGTTTCCCATGTCCCTCCTGACACATCCAGTAGTAGGCAGGCAACCACATATGTGGTGGTTAGTGGTGTAAGTGTTTTGGAATGGGGTATGGTACTCCTGTATCCACACTGGTGTTCAGTCCATGCCTTTGTCACCAGGCACCTGTTGCAATACATCTGCACACATGTGCCTCTCTCAGTATATATATATATATATATATATATATATATATATATATATATATATATATATATATATATGTAGATATATATATGTATATATATATATATATATATATATATATATATATATATATATATGTATATATATATATATATATATAGAGAGAGAGAGAGAGAGGAGAGAGAGAGAGAGAGAGAGATATTCATATACATACATATCTGTAGACATTCATATCTGTCTGTATATGTGTATGTATCTATATATATCTATTTATGTATGTGTCTATTACATAATATATGTATATACATATTCTATCCATCTATCTATATATGTTCATAGGTTCATAGGTAGGTACTAGGCTATCAGCCCTAGGGCCCATACAAGCCTAGCCAATAAATGTGCCCTGGCTTTCACCACCCAAGAAAAATATTGTCCTATGCCCCTGTCGAGCAGAGCCACAGAAGTGATCCCCGGGGTGAATTTCCCATTTCCCATCCAATCATCAAGATCTTTCTTGAAGAGTGCTAATGAGGAGCTCTGTTTGACATAGATAGGTAGTCTGTTCCAGAGTATGGGAAGTCTCTGGGACAGGAATCTATCCCTCTAGCATGTTCTGTTTATTGTGGTGACAAGGTTAAGGTCCCTAGAGCATGTAGCTCAGAGGGATTGGGATTTCTTTAAGTGGAGCATGTCCAACAGCTCTGGGTTTGACATAGCTTTGTATGTTAGGCAGAGATCACCGCTGAGTAGGCAATATGCCATGGAGTCAAGCTGTAGTTTTTTGAGACGGTCTGCATAGGGCATCTGTTTGAGGCCAGTAATCCTCTTTGTGAGGTATTTCTGTGGTCTTTCCAGTTGTTGTAGTTGTCTTGTGAGGTACATACCAAAAGGGGCGTTGTACTCTATAATGGGTCTAATAAGTGATGAGTAGAGGGGAACAATGACATCTTTTTTCTGGATGAGAATCTTTTTGTGATGAGATGAGCCATGTAGAAAGATTTCCCGACCACTGTGGCGATGTGATTATCAAAGGAGAGACTACTGTCCACCTGTGTCCCAAGGTCTCATCACATTTTCGGCATTAAGTAGACTACCAGCTATGTGGTAGTTCATGGGTACAGAGTTTTTACCAAAGGGGATGACAATACACTTTTTGGCATTGAGCTTCAGGCCATGGCTTTGACACCAGGTATCTGTCTCAGTGAGGCCCTTTTGTAGTTTGTCCACATCGTTAGGAGTTGCGATTATGGCTCCTAGTTTGCAGTCATCTGCAAACTTTGTTAGCCAAAGACCTTCTGTGTTGGCCTGCACTTCAGAGAAGTAGATACCAAACAGGAGAGGACCCAGGACTGAACCCTGTGGTACTCCACTTGTCACTGGTCTGATGTCGGATTTGGAATACGCTACTTTCACAGTGTGGGTTTTGTCTGTGAGCCAGTTGGCAGCCCATCTTATGACATAGGGATTTATACCTAGTTTAGTGAGCTTATCTATAATTCCAGAGTGGGGGATGGTGTTGAAAGCCTTGGCGAGATCTAGATAAGCTGTGTGAACCATTATACCATCATCTATGGCTTTGGTGACTGCTTCAAAGAAGTCAATCAGGTTTAGGAGACATGATCTGCCTTTTACAAATCCAAACTGAGTAGGGTCCAGAGTTTGGAGATTACCAATGTCTTTGTTTATGAGTTCCATGATGATACGTTCCATGGCCTTGCAGACCAGGCTCATCAGGCTAATGGGGGGTAGTTACAGGGGTCCATCATGGCTCCCCCTTTGTGGAGTGGGATAAGTGCCACGGTGCGCCATTCAGTGGGTACAAAGCCTGAGGTGAGGCTATGATTGAACATGGTACTTAGGGTGCCAGTTCATTCAGTAGTTCGTGTAGAACGCAGCCTGGGATGTTATCAGGTCCCATGGATGCTGTGTTCTTGGCTTTGGAGAGTGTGTTTTTTACCTGTGCAGCCGTAATTATAGGAACTTTGCATTCTTCCAGTATAGAGATGGGCCCTCTAGGGGGTGAGAGGGGGGGTAAAGTTAGCACTGAACCTATCTGCCAGGATGTTGGTAATATCAGTTGGTTCTGTATATTTAGTGCCATTATGCTGTAACTCAGAGCAGATCTGAGTGTTCCCATTTAGATTCTTGACATAGCTATAGAATGCTTTGTGGTCGTCTTTAGAGTCAGTGGCAATTTTGTTTTCGTAACTAGCTCTGGAGGATTTTATGAGGGATCTCAGCTTCTTACTGAGGTTGACCAGGGAGTTCCTCCAGTCATGGGATTTTACTTATTTTTGCAACAGTTTCTTTCTTCTGTTGTAGAGTTTGTTTATGGCAGAGGACCACCAGACTGGCTTCCTTTGTCTGGAGGATAACATCTTGGTTCTATTAAGGATAGCATGATCCATGCACTTGTGTAAGTGCTTATAAAGTGCATTTGTGTAGGATTCGGCAGTCATACCTCTATTGTCCATCTGCATGGGTGTCATGAAGTTTGCCACTTCTGTCTTAAGAAGTGTGAAGTTGGCTTTTGAGAAGTTTGTTACGATGGTTTCCCTAAGTGGGGCTGGGATGTGGATGTCTAGGCTGATTACCTTGTGGTCAGATCTGACCAATGAGGAATTGACCTCTGGTGTGGAACACTGGTTTCCCATGTTGGTGATGACCAAGTCTAGGATATTGCTGCCCCTGGTGGGGGTGTGAATAAGTTGATCCAAGGCGTTGGTATTTATGAATTCTAGAAAACTTTGAGCAAAAGAGTTGGTACATGAGTAGTTTTCCCAGTTAATGGTGGGGTAGTTGAAATCGCCCATTATTAGGGTGTTGGGTTGTACCCTAATACTTTCCAGTGTATCAAGAAATAAGGAGTGTGAATCCTGGGGCATGGTGGGGGGGTCTGTAGCAAGCTACAATTTGGATTGCGGTCTTGCCCAGAGTTAGTTGCACTTGGATAATCTCAGATGCATTATGCTGTGCAACTAGCCTGGAGGTGTGGATATCCTTAATGAATATGGACACGCCTCCACCTTTAGTGCTTCTTTCTGGGTTAGGTGGCCAAAAGGTGTGGTATGAATTGAAGCCTGGTAATGCAGGGGTGCTCTCTGGAGCTTTGAACCAGGTCTCTGTCACTGCACAGATGTCACAGATATCACCGGTTACAGTGGTGAATTTGTCATTTGAACCTTGCCTGAAAAAGGCACTATAGGGGTGGCAAGAATCTTAGCCAATATCCGGAATCCTAAGGGCGACAGGTGCAGGCCATCTCTGGCAAAGCATCGTGGACTGTCGATCATGTCGTCCCAGGCAGACAAATACTGGATCCCCTTAGAATGACACCAGAAGCTTAGCCAATTTTGAAGTCAATCATTTTGTCCTTGTACTGTGGTATCATTCCGGGTCTATTTCTACATCCCTCTCTATCTATGTATACATATATGCATATTATATATAGATACATATATAAATATACATACATATACATATAACATATATATATATATATATATATATATATATATATATATATATATACACCTTTTTATTTACACATACAAATACACACACTAACATACTGCTAAACATCCATTACTGTACAAAGTACATTGTACGTTGCATTACAACCTACATTGATATGTGCACATAGCATCCTTCACATACATATGTATGTCCAGCCTTCACTAACAGTTGCAGTATGTCCCCTGCCCTATGCACATCTTCATATATATAGATATAGACTGCTAACACATATGGAGGGTTCACAGTATGTAGACTATTACATTATTAGTTTACATTACCTTTGTTTGTCACTGCTGTTTGTGATAGCTTGCTGCTGGTTAGCTTGCTGTTTTGTATTGTTTTATTTTCGGCTGTCTGTGTCTCTTTTTCGGTATGCTGTGGACACTGTTATGTGAGTGTAAAGGTTGGTTTGTCTCTCATATTTCAGGCTGTGTTGTAGGCACTGACATGCATGTTGTACTGACACCTGACTATTGCTTCCTCCAGTTTATTCTTCTCAGTGTGTATGTTAACTGACACCTAATAATACTAATACTGTTTAAATGGGAGTATGTGCTTTCCTGTGGGACTTGTGGAGTAACTGGTTTACAGCAGTGGTTCTTGCAATTTGTTGCTATGTCTTCACTATTTGGCCTTTACGTTCACTCCTTGAATGTCTGCTAGGTGTCTTTACTGGAATGTATTGCTATGTCTTTCCTATTTTCCATTTAAATTCACTCCTTGTAATGCTTGCTATATTTCTTTCAGCAGCAATTCCTTATATGTTTGTTGTGGTTTGGTGGTACTGCATGCAGTCTGGTCTGGCCAAGGTGTGGGGCTTGACACCTACAAGGGTATTTTATTTTGCTGCTGAGTAGTAGTGGCATCTTGTACTTTGTACTAACAGTTATGGATAGCAGGCACATGCAGTGCTTGTAAACTGCTATACTGTCCTTATTTTATTAGTTGGATACCTCCTTTGATATTTGTGGGTTGTACACCTACATGTGGGTGTGCTTGTGGAAGCTATTCTACAGCTATTCACAGAGTGTGTGACAGCAGACAGAATGATATGCCTGTGAGTTTGTGAACTTGCAGGCCTCAGATACTCTCAGGTGTATCTTTTATCAGCCTCAGGGAATGGTTCATATCAGTGGGATACACCCGTGATATATTTCAGATATTCTGCAGTTGTGACTGTGGGGTATTTTGAGCATATGTATTACTACACCATTTCTGACATGCAAGTAGTGCATGCTTTCAGTAGTTGACAGTTACCATTACATGGGATAAAACACCTTTCTGCCTACTGTTAGTACATTTCACAGGGAGTCAGTGGGGCACAGTTAACATTTGTTTTCAAATCAGGGACATCCCTGTAAATCAGTCACAGTTGCGAGGTCTGGCCTCTTACCTGTTCAAATATGGCAGTGTTAATCCTGCTATGATAGTGTGTGTGGTTTGCAAGATGCTACTGTCACATTATTACCTACTAGCTACCGACTAGCATGGCTGTTTCTCTTATCACACTAATGTTATACAAATCCACAAGAATTTCCAGTAAAGATACAAGAAAAGCTTTGTGTAATAGCCTTCCTATATTCCCTTTACATTCAGTCCTACTATTTCATGATATATTGCTTTCAGCACAAAATTCTTGTATATCAGTCATGGCTTAGTGCTAAGTCATGCAGACTAGTGTTCCCAAGGTCCTGGGTTCGAGACTGACAGAGGAATTTTATTTTGCTGCTGAGCAGACTACAGGCCTTGTCATTCAGAGTGACTAAGGCACTTTTAAGCAGTTGTAAGCGGGTTAGCGCTGGTTTGCGCTGTGCTCACGCATGCACACTGCCACTTAGCTTCACGCACACATGCTTAGCTAAGCGCACACAAGCGCACACCCGCTTACAACTGCTTAAAAGTGCTTACTCTCGCGCACACCCACGCTAATTTCTTTGAAAGAAAAGAAAATGGGGAGATAGGAAAGTGGTGAAAAAGGGGGCACAAAGAGGGCAGGGCAGTAGGAAAACAAGCTCGGGATTTGCAGGAAGGATGTAGGAAAGGCCCATAGCTGCCCATTTCTTTATCAGCAACAGCTGTGCATATGTCTGTAATTTGGTGTGAAATTTGAAACCTTCCACCCCTGAGAGAGGGGTGAGGACAACAAAATATGTTGTACAGCCAATTGTAATTACCAGTTCACATGTCCAGCAGACATGTCTGCAAAATGGGCAGCTATGTATGGGGCGTAATTTTTTTGCTGGAACAGAGTGCCCTTTTTTTATTTTTTTTTTCAGGTGAGAGTGGAATGTGAGGTACAGAAAGTAGGTATATTTGGGGAGGTAGGTAGGGGAGGTTAACAGACAAGACAAACAAGACGCATACAGGGGCGGAGTATGACACATGTGGGGGGAAACACAATTGACGGGGACGGATGTTCGGATATTGCGAGCCCATGAGCCCACAGATGGCAACAGTGGAACTGAGATCCCCACCCATGGGCAGTTGCCACTGTGCCTTCACAGCCCAGGATGGGGCTGTGCTGGGGGCTGTGTAGGATGGGCAGCAGGGACACCCGTGAGTTGTGCCACCCGAGCCTCAAGCTGGCGTAGGGGTTCAAGCACAGAATGCCTGATCTCGCTACCCACTACAGACCGGACACTTTGGAGGGTGAGTGGACGGTCTCCTCCAGCCACGCTTGCAGAGGGGGACGAGCCCCATCCCCTGCAGCGCTTCCACCAGAAGGTGGCACAGGGCCACCAGAGGAGGTTCCGGCCTGGGCACTAGTGCCAGGTGCACTCGCCAGCTGAGGTGGGAGAGGTGGGTCCGCTGGAGCCCGCCTTCCCTGTTGTCCTATGTTTAGAAATATTTTATGACATTTTGGGTTAGTAACAAACAATACCATTCAAAATTAGTTGTAACAGCATGCATCAGTATTCCCATTAACCAAATACCCATGAATTCCAAACATTGAACAGCAAGCATAACACATGCATATTTTGAACAACAGTACACAATCCAACAGCATGCAGGGTTGATTGATGGCAACAGGCCATCAGGTTTGGATATGTGAACAGGGCACATGCAGCAACGTACGTGCAAATATGTTTGAACCAACAGGACAAATGTCCATAGGAATTAATTGTGAATACACATACCCAGTTTGTTGTGGAATTGCATTATTTGTGAATATAGGGTAGGGTGAAGAAATATTTCATTAACAACTTCAACTACCGATACATATGCTGTACATCTCTAGTAGCTGCAGATATATATACCTTACAGGTCTTAGTAAAGTTTCCTATATGTAACCTTAGGAATGTTGGTGATGGGAATGTTACTGCTACATTAATATACATTGCATTTTTATTCATACACATTCATATCTGGCTATGTTCAGGTACAGCATCCTGCTACATTTCATTTATATGGCTCTAGACAACTGTGGATGTTCATTATTTCATACAACCATACTATCTCCATATTGCAAGGGTACAGCAACATATCCAAATTGTGGGACAGACACATTCCAGCTTCAGTACTTTATTTCAAACATTTCACTTTTTGGTTGTGGCTGTCTCATTCATTTCATTATGTACTGACTGCAGTATACTTTATTCAGAAGTTATAACAGCTTTCTTGGTCGATTCATACCTCTTTCTCACACTCTCACTTGATTTATTTTTACAATTCAAGATGGTACTTTATTCTAGGCGTTATTAACATGTCATACTTGATTACAACAATCCTTTCCAATAGACTCACTTGTTTCATATGGCAGATTTTCAAAGGGGATGTATTTGACACATGTCTATTGTCTTTAGCTTGTTTACCACTGATTTTCAGGCTGCAGCAGGTTATCTGATATTACAATTCAGGTGGGTAATCACTATTTCAGACTTGTTTAATTTTTATTTCTGGATTACAGGCTGCATCACTTATCTAATCATACAGTACTAGCAGAATCTTTCTTCTAGTGTTATTTGAACTTTATTAATATGTAACTACACTGAACTCTTTTACAAGCTGTCTCACTTATATTGTATAACAATTACAGGAATATAATTACTAACCTGCCTGGTGGTGCAAGCGCTCCAGCCTATCACCATAGGCTCGCCGATTCGCAGAACGCACACCTGCAGCTGTAATATAAATGAAGTAATATTGGAACATACATCTCCATAATATCAGCTAGGATAATTCCTTACATACATAATTACATGGATACTTACTCAGTAGTGGGGCGTTGGGCATTTGCCGGGCCTCCTGGATCCAATGGTTCAGTTGGTCCTGCTTCCGCCTCTTCAGGTCCTCATGGTGGTGACAGACCTGTTCACCAGTCCTTGGTATGCCTGTGGCACTGGTGAGATCATGTGCCAACCGATTCCATGCCTCTGCCTTATACACACCCCACAGAGCCCTGCATGAGTTGAGCCTCATGATCATGGACTAGGAGCCAAACCATGTATTTGGACTCCTCAACACCCCACCTCTGTGCTCGGAAGCGACTACCCTCTCCTACACCTGCCATCCTGACTGCAAATAAGTTCCACAATCAGTTATGCTGTGTATTCCCGCCTATGGGGCTTATATATGCCGTTTTTCCCGCACTTATCTGTGATTGGCCATTTTGGAATTGTATCAGCTTCACAAAACCTGCTTTGTCATGCTTCTATTTCCATTCATTCCTATATATATGCTAATACTGCATTTTTCAGTGCAGCTGTCATGGCTTAGTGGTTCAGTACTTTGACTATGATGCACAGTATCCTGGGTTCGAGCCTGGGCATTGCTTTTTTATTTTACTACTGTCTAGACAGGATAGGAGGTGTGTCTCTTTAAAGGCGGCTTTCATACAGGTTGCTCAACGTTGCCCGCCGGTAAGCTGGTTGGCGCACTGCGCAGCTCCGAGCAAACGGGTTATGCTGGTTAATGTGTTATTTGGCTATGAGCACGCATATTATGCTGAGAGAAATGTTGCGCAACTACAGGCACACAGTTTCAGTGTGTTGAAGTGCTGCTCAACTCCAGGCACTCATATTACACCTGTTCAACAACTGGTCACCTACGGGCAGACATACTCAGCTTGCTAGAGTGCTGCTCAGCTATGGGCACATATAAACTATTTTATTTTTTTATTGTGTCAGATTTCTTCATAAAAACATGGCCCATTTCATTGCATTTTACTTACATTATAATTATATATATATATATATATATATACATATATATATATATATATATATATATATATATATATATATATATATATATATATATATATATATATATATATATGTCAGGGGATTGTTTCGTGCTTATTTCACTAAAAATAAAAAATTATGTTGTTGGGGCTCGAACCGTGACTACCTCCTCTTTGGCCGACGTCTCTACCGCTACGCTATTGCTACTTGGCTTATTTTGCATATTTAGATCTTATATGCTTTTTCAATGACTGCTAACTGTGGCTGAGCGAAGGGCACACCCACGCAAACGAGCGCAATTACGGGAAAACATTTTTGAAATTAAAAAAATAAATAAACTGTTCATATTTACATTTTACATTTCAGTTGGGTTAATAGTCTGTGGGGGCATGTGTGCTGTTGTGTTTCTTGACATTTCCGTGGACTCGCTCATGGGAGATTCCTTTTGGGACTGTGATTCTTCTGGGGGCGTGTCCCTTTGCAGGACTCGCCATGCGGACACGCTCCCTACATTGCTACATGGACCGTGTTAGCCTAGGGTGTGATTCAGCATGCCCTCATGAATATGCATGGCATGCTGACATCACCCCGTTTAACTGCAGCCTCCATGTAAGACGGCTTCGTGAATTCTGCCCTTCCACTTTCAAGCTTGTATACAAAGAAAATCGAATTAAATTGCTTTTGAATATTTCAAAACAAAGGCAGTATAATTTGGAAGTAATATTTAAGGCAATATCAATCAAGAGTTTTGATCAGGGAATGAGTTTTGTAAAATTTTAATTACTTAGAAGTTATTTTTTAATTTAAAATGTCTTTTATAAGGCATTTCTCAGATGCTCAAAATGCACGCAGTGCTGTTGTTTACAAGATGCACTCATTTTATTCTTGTAGTTTAAACAGTTTGCCAAATGTTCTTTGTCCAAGTATACTGGATTACAATCTAAATATTCACTCTGCATGCTCTGCTTATGAATTTACTCAACTGAAAGCAGAAACCATTTGGTATTATGATTTATTACTTGACAAACATATACTATTTATCAAAGCAGATTTTATTTACTGGCTCAGGTTTGACCTCTGTAAGAGAGCCTAAATTATGATATTTTAGACTGATTTATAAAATACATTGGGTTTTGTGCTTTTATCAGTTATGGCATTATGCATTTTGCTTCATGTGATAACATTAGATTGAACTTAACTTTAATATGTGTTGGCCCAAAATACAGCAAAACGTTCATACTGGTTCACATTCCCTATTGTTAGTCTGTTAAAATGTATACATTGAACTCTTTATTTATGTTAAATCATTATGGTTATTTAAGAAACATGTTTATCAAAGGGTGAATATTGAATGCAACTGTTTCTGATATTAGTTTAGTGTTTGTGTGACATATATGTCTTTGTGTAAATTGTACTGGAAAAGGGCTAGATCCTTGCTGGTTTGCAATCATTAAAAACATGCAAATAAAATGGATTACTGAATGAAGAATCAGGACTCCATATATTTCCCATACAGTCCATATGTTTCCCATATAGTATGTCTTCCAGCTCCACAGTGTAGCACTTATTGTATTAGCCCTGAATGTGAACCTAGCTGCAGAATATCATAATCAGTATACAGTGTAGCACACTAAGCTTTTACTGTTCTCCTCAAAGCTGTTTTCGGTGAACTGTCCCCCATCCCTATGTCAAAGTGGAATTTCTTTCTGTTGTGTGTTTTGTACAGCTTTCAGCATATGCTATTATAAATGACTGTACTATGGATTATTTATCATATGAGTACTGCACTGCTTGTTATTTTATAGTCTTCTGAAAATGTGTGTATTAAAGGCATAGCTGAAAAGGCTTGTCAGAACAGCTGACCAACCCAGTCTTGTCAAACAAATAAATACAGCATACAGCCTATAGACAAAGCACTCAATTCTTTGTTGACTTTTCAGGAAAAAAAAAAACATATGTTTTAGAAGAAATAACACTAGGTACTGTAACAAACTACAAGCACTATATATGTAGCAAAGACTAAAAAAATCTACTTTTTGTTACATTGTTGATGTAACTGAAATAATTGGAATTGTTTTCTAGGTATACAGTAGGCCACCGAAAATGAATGACTTTCATGCAAGCAAAGTGGCAGAAATAAAGCTAGAGTTTGGACTCCCTGCATCCCCTCAACACAGAATGATTAACCTCAAACAATAAAGTCCAGGAAAATAAAGCAGTTGCTCTACAGTTTGACTTTTAATTTCAATATTGTTTGCCATGGTAAACACAGGCAGAGTATTACAGTATAGCAGTTTCAGTGTTACTCCATTTAACAATCCATAGAAGAAATATTGGATTTCCTGGATAAAGAACAGCATGAATTAACTATTATATAGGTAGAGCTATTATTATTTTAGAATTAAAATTATCAACTCACCTTCTTGAATTGTTGGAACTGGAAATTAAATATTCATTCACATATGCTGGGTAAATGAACATAAATATAACAGCATTTAATCCCAAAATAAACATACTAGTTGAATGATGCATCTTTTTAGCAAAGTCATCATATGGCTTAGAATCTTTATCACTAAGATTAGCAATATGTAACATCAACATGTTTCCATTTCTTTCTGCTTCTTTGATGGTCTTATTAGGGTTTGAGAAGTGTTTTTTTGTCATTGCTTACACTATTTAGATCCTGAATAGCATATCCTACATAACTTATTATTAATAATTATTGACATCCTTTTCCTTTTATACCATATAGACATTCTTCCATAATATATACCATGTTGTTTTCAAGTCCTTGTATTATTTTCATAAATATTTTATAATGTGTATTATTTAGCATTATCAGTCTCCATTTATTTATGTTTTTTTTTCTCCTTTCATCCATATAAACTTTAATACCACACTAGGTAATTTCCCATGATTAAATCCATTATTTAACCATCCATTTAAGACTTGCAACAATTTTTTTTGCCACACCTCTAGATTTTTGTACATTTCAAACCCAATTCCATCGAGACCTGCTACAGAATCTATATTTAAGTGTTCAAACACTCTTTGTAATTCATCCAAAGTAATTACTTTTTCAATTTCTTGGTTCGTTTTTTCTGAAAAAAATGTTATTTTCCATGTCTTACATTTCCCCTTGTTGTTTTAAACATTTCTTCTACATGCTTTCTTATAATTTTCATCATTTGAAATTGACTTCTTTTTGTTTCTTCTTGTTTATCCTTCATTTCTCTCATCATGCTGCTCTTGTCTTTTGCTATTTTAATTACATAGGCCTCTTCTTTCTTACCCTGTAATAAATACCTTTGTTTATGTAAATATTCTTTCATTTGTCTCATAATTTCTTTTATATAACCCTTTCTGTTTACCATAATACTCTCTTTTATTTCTTTCTAAATGTTCAAACAAATCTTTATATGTTTAATATATGCCTATTTTGCCTCATTTCTTGTCTCATTTTGTCATTCTAAAAATATCTTTTCTATTTCCTTTTAAAAGTAATCCACTAATCTGACCAGTTATTATAGAAATCCCTGACAGTATGATTACTCCATAACTGTGTTATTATCGCT
The DNA here is from genome assembly GCF_019279795.1 of Protopterus annectens. Lineage (NCBI taxonomy): Eukaryota > Metazoa > Chordata > Ceratodontiformes > Protopteridae > Protopterus > Protopterus annectens. The sequence goes on along the minus strand of NC_056739.1, from coordinate 373,623,444 downwards.
TTTCCCTTTTCATTCCATATTTTTCATTTATTATTTTTATACCCTTACCTAGTTTAATACATTCTTTAGTTTCATTTATTTCTAACCGTATGACTAAATGATCTCTAAATATTGTTACAACTGATTCACCTTCCATTATACTTATACTTTCTGACATTATAAAATAACCAGTTTCAAATTTTAGCTTACCTCTTTTATATGTCCATAATTCTGTATTCCATAATACCAATTTACACATTTCAAAACTTCTCTCATTTTTATAGCTTTTAAATTATTCTTTTTCCTTTCAAATGATACCTAAAATCTTCTATTATTATAATGTTCATGTTTAGCACTATAAAAATCTAATAACTGATTAAATACAGTTTTCTTTTTTGTAGGTAACATATTTATATATGGCTATAAGTTTATAAACCTTTTCCTGCCAACTTAAATCCACAATAGTGAGTCTCCTCATTTTAACTAATATTATATCTAAAATTTGTACTACTTTTACATAAAATCACTATCCATGAGCAATAATATTTACCAAAATTCCATATTATTTCTCCATTACATATATGTTCTGTTTCTAATATTTCTTCAGTTGTTAAGAATCTTGTATCCAATAAGAAATTATGTCTACCTCACATTTTACACCCATCTAAAATCATTATGCTTCTATAGATGCTTTTATACTGTTAACATTTACTGAAAGAATTCTTAAATTGTTGGTTTCCTTATTCCTTAGTTTGATGGGAAGCATTCTCGCCTTATGCTTTTCCTCTATTTCTTTTCTTTTTCTCCTTTGAGTTTATACTTCTGAATTTCTTTTTTATTACCATCTTTGTTTTCTTTTTCTGGATTATTTTCCACTATTTCTTTTATTTCTCCTTCTTCTTGTTCTTTATCTAGCACCTTAATGTCACTGTCTATTTCAATGTCTTTCTCTTTACAATTCATCCATGAATGTTCTTTTTTTTTACATTCATAACATTCAAGTTCACATTTCTTTATATCGTGCCCAGTTTTCCCACATATATAACACTTCTTATTGCAATTATTTACCAAGTGTACTTCTTTACCAAAAACATCTGTTCCTGGCTGTCCCCAATATTTTACCACACACTGTTCCCAATATTTTCCCTACAACTGTTATAAGACTAAGACTTGGAATATATATATATATATATATATATATATATATATATTTTTTTTTTTTTTTTTTTTTTTTTTTTATTTTCATTTTCCATTTTTAAAACAACATTACAATCCTATCCCCTAGTCTGAAATCCCCTATTATCAAAAACTTTAGAAATGTCTTCACTTCTTAAATACTTTTTAAATGTTTTTAAAGTCTCTTTCATTTTCTGCCTGAAATTTTACATGTAGTTTCTTTTTTTTCTTGGAAAAATGTTTTAACTAAATATTCATTCCATGGATTATCGATTTGCCTTTTCTCATATTTACATAAAAATGCTCCCCATACTTTGTGCAGTCTCAAAAATAATGTCAAAAAATGGTTCTGTATTTATTGAAATAAAGGCTCTTACCTCTTGTGTCTTAATACCCAAAGGAAGTATAACTCTGTCCCATACCTCATATCTGTCCATTTCAGTATTCATCTTGCTTTGAACTATTACAATTAACCTTCTTTTAATGTTACCACCTTTTTTTCTTCTCTTTCTGTTCTCCACTCTGGATAGCCACAGTCTCCACATATATTCTTCTCATAGGTAACCCATCCTTCAAAATATTATTAGCTTCTTCGCCTTTGATCCTAGCCATTATATAGTTATATGATAAAACATCATTCTCTGGTTCACTCTGTGTGCAATAATTTCATTTAATAAATCATCCTGCAACCCTTGTGACTGGAGGGTTGTAATAATACATTTCTTTTTATTAACAATCTGTGTTGACCTGAATAATTGCTTCTGAAATAAGGTTTCTGAGTTTTTAAGTACATATATATTCAGTGGATTATCATTCTGTCTTTTCTTGTATTCACATAAAATGTTTTCATAGTTTGTGCAGTCTCAAAAATAATGCCACAAAATGACTCCTTATTTATTAAAACATATAAAATAACAGGAGTTTACTTCTTTGCCTGTAGTTTCAGGGGGTGGGGGGTGGGGGAAAACATCCTGTTGCAGAACAGTAAAATTTCATACCCCATCAGAATGTATAAGGAAACAGAAATACTTTTATACAGCCTGGCTAATCGCATTTCCTTCTAACAACGTGTACAATCATTAAAAAAGTAAGGATGATAATAATTGACATAATAAAAACTGGTACTAAATGGGAAACCACAGGACTTCTGAAAGACCCTTAAATTTCTAATGAATTAATAAATAACTGCACAAGAAAACAACTCAGACTCATTCCTGTGTCAATAAACTTAAGACCAGTGCCCCATCTGTTCCACCAAATTAACACCTGAATATTCAAAATTATCTGCCTGAAAAATATCAATAAAAAATTATGTACTCATCCACTACTCATGAAAAATGAGATTTTTTCTGAAAATGTCATTGGAAATAACATGAAAGTGAATTAAATATAATGTGACTGCAGACCTAAGTGTACCTACACCTTTTATGAGCAGTTTGAAGAATCTGGGATTCTAAGCCCAAAGTGGCTATGCTATTTTGCATACACAATCCAGGCAGTCAATCTGACTCAGTGGGTTACATCTCAATACTGCTCAGGGAAAAGCAAAGCCAACAAACTGTTCATATGGTGAGCTGCATTATGTAACCAGGCAATGTAATGCTGGGAGAATGACATATAATAGATTGTTTTACAGATAAGGTTACTGGATAATTGAACCTGGGCAGTAGAAAAGGCAACAGCAGTAAAGCAGTTCAATAATACATGAGGAAAGGGCTGACATCAAGAAATAAAAACTATTGGTTTAACAAGCTCTTTATCTTATCCAGTAGGTAGGGAAAAGGCAAACTGTTTGGATCAGGTGGAGTCTGTCATCAAAATTTTTCACTACATTCAGAAGAAGAAGATGTCTGTAATGGTCTTTGTCAACTGATGGGGTGAACCACTGTTGTCAGTGAGACCATACTGATACAACTGCCCACAAATGCCCCACCTTCATTGCCTTTATTTTTAATGTATCTGGTGACCTCTACATAATATGTTAAACTGGCTAATATCTCTGCTGCAGCTTACAAAGCACATTGTCTATTTATTTGTGCTACAAATGGGCAATGGGTTCAAACTATTTTTCTATTTATCTAAATACAGATATGTGTCTGGCTCTGTGACACAGAATGATGTAGCTCTGACTGTAGCCTTGGTAATACAGCTCTGAACAGTGGTCTTGCATGGCAGAAGATATGGGGGGGATTTGAGCCACCAGAGAGCATCTTACTCATCTCTGGAGGAGGGAATGTCGTGCTGGGTACAGGCTGTGCACAAGATCCTCTATACATGCTGACTGCTAAAGACACTAACCTGCTCTGTAGCATGCAGTTCTCAAGACATGGAGCACCATAGAAGGTTGTGTGCAGCCCATCTTAGGAGACATTACATAATGCCTGCAGACCAGCAGGTGAATAAGAGAATACAGCTTATCAGTACAGAACTCACAACCAACACACCAAAAATAAGCTATGGCAGGTTGGAATGAGTGAATAAATGAGCCAATAAGGCAGTGGGGGCAGAAAAGACTGGTAAAACCTTGACTTTACCTCCACTCTCAGTAGGTCTTTCTCAAGATCAGTTGTCCTCCATGCCTTACTGATGCTAGCATTATGTGTACATGCAGTTTAATTTTTAACTCATTGAAGGACTATCACTGTTATTATACCAACTTGTTCAAGTCACTCAGACATAGAGTAGGCAGACAGTTTTAACAGTTCCTTGTACTAGCTGGCTGCCACTTGAACAGTGCAGGTTTGGTAGTCCAAACCAGACTCCTGTGGTCTGAAAAGCAGTTGTTCTGCTGTGTTTTTCCAGTGCAATGTATTAATATGGACGGTATGATTAAAATGTATTATGTCTAGACAGGGAATGGTGTGATAGCTCCACTGAATGTCTGGACAGATGGTACACCTGGTGATGCATAAACCCAAACTTGTCTGATATTCTGTCACAATGCAAATGCTTCTTAATAGGGTCTATATTAAATCACTGAATGCTTAAAAAAGTGAACGGTGATTGATCGACCCTATGTAAGCGACATCTTACAATGTCGAAGTGTCAGAACAGTGATTTTTTTCCAAGGGAAAAAAAATCGCTGTTCCACAAAAATAAATAAATAAATAAATAAAAATGAATTTAAACATTACATTAAGTGGGGGGCTTCACCCCCCCACACTCCCCCCTACTTAAATATACCAACTCCGAGACTGCACTACAGTGCTGAAAACATAGAGAAAGCTATTAGCTGTGATTGTTTTCCATTAAGCATCTCATTCTGATATGTGTCAAGTCAAATAGTTTTTCTTCTTTATGTCCTCCTCTGCAAAATTTATTATGCTAAAAAATAATTTTCTATCCCTTTTACCAGTTTAGAAACTGCTAGAAACTAGTAATTACTTCTGCAAATTTTGTTCAAATAAAAAGCTGATCAAGTAGATATGAGCTTCTGAGGATTCCACAGATGAAAATATGGTACATGCCGGCCTATAAAAATGAATAATGGTAGTGGTCATCTTAGCCACCATATGGAAAAGAGGCCACAATAAGAAAGCACAAGTGTTTAAAAACTGTCAGTATATTACAGAGAGACACCACATACAACATGTTTATACAGCTGTGTTACATTAATTTTACTTCACAAATATGTAACAATGACTTAATATGAACCCAATAACATACAGCACTTGGTAAACTGTACAGACCACACATATTGCTTCACTACCAGTTTTGATGTTACATCTTAAATAGATGCAGGCTTGTTTATAGGTAATTGCTAGACTGGGTGGTTTATCAGGCCATTTTAAGCTTAGTCATTTCCCCTCAAAGGTGAGAATTGAACCCTGTTCATTATGTCTGTGCAGTAGACATGTTAACCAACCCCCATTTGGTACTTATTGAGTGGTTAATGTAGGTCACAGATATATTAGCTAATTAATGAGGGTAATAATGTGTATTTGTTTGTTTACTTAATTTATTTGGGAACTGGTAAAATAACTCCATCCTGCTTAGTCTCCTTGACCAAGTATGCTTATAGCAGTAGCTACTCATTAACTTAAAAGACATCCTTTTAATAGTTGGCTCATCATCTGCATGCAGCCTATAAGAAGTGCTGGCAGCACAGAATAAACACTGTTGATTTATCAAAGGCGTTAATAGAAGGCAGCCTCTGCACCACTATAAATAATGCCATCTGGCTGACCATAAGCATCACAGCTACCTACTTCACTTTACCCTTATCTAGAAGATCTTCGATCTTGATCACAGCAGGTCTCCCTCACAAATGATTATTATCAAGCAGTACACAAGGACACTAAGATCAACTGAATCCTCAACCATCTCTCTTGTGGCCTCCATACTAGCGTACAAAAACAAGGCCTTCTCAGTAACAGGCCTCCTGCACTGGAACTACAGCACAGTCTATGTACTAACATTGTGTTCATTCATTGAACAACTTCAGTCCTACCTTCAGGTAAGAGCTGAATATGGATGCATTGCTGCTGATGCAAAGAGATTTCATCATTTCTTTTCTGTTACTAATAACAGGTTTGCATTTGGGGGAATGTCATACAGGTGTCCACAATTGTTCTAATTACTGAACAGCAGTAACCATCTTGCTCCCTTCCTCCTCTGCTAAGCAAGCCTAATACCATTTGTATTAATGTACCGCAGTAACTGTAGTCAGATCATAAATGAAAAGGTTGCATGTGGTCCGGCTTACCACCCTGTACAAAGTAAATAAAAATGGATAAGGGTTTAATTATCAGATGCAATCTACCTTATACTACTACTAGAAGCAAATGGTGCAAAGTTAAATGTCTGTTAGTAACAAAAAGTGTTTTTTTTAATATGTGTTGTGCCTGTATCTCTAAGTCTATTTCTGAGGAATTGCTTTAATTTGTTTTTGCTTATCAAGTAAGGTCAGAAAACCATCTACCCTTGTCAATCTTGGAACACCACAACATTAAGGTATTAGTGGTTATATCAACATGTCATAGCCCTTAAGCAACAATTTATGGCCCATCTTCAAGAGATATAAACAATGATAGAAAAACAATTTCAGCCTGGATATGTATTAGCTCAGCTGAGCAGTATTCAGCTTGGTGTTATCATTCACTGTTACTGGAGAGTCTAATTGGTTATGCAGAAAACTGGGACCACTGAAATATGCAGATGTAATGCCATTTTCAACATCTTGCCATTTTTATGTCAGGTATAAAGAGAATCCTACTATTTTAGTTCAAATAAATATTTTATTTTAAATAGCACGAAGTAAACAAATTTATGAGGAAATGAGATATAAACAGTATGCCATGAAACTTGTTAACAAAACTCCAGGTTTTCTAATGCAGAAGGTAGCTAATAAAAAAGGAAAAAACAGTTTTGTTTTTCATACAGCAGTTATCAGCTTTAGTGTCCCTGGTAATGAAATATTGCTCAATTTAGTTTCGATTTACAATTCCGTTTTACATCTCTGTGTTGTAATTATAACAAAATGGCTCTTTGGTATGGAAGATAACCTTGTTTTGTCAAAGTACCACCACTACATCAGACTTGTTCTGTTTTTTTTTTTTTTTTGTAGTGGCACATCCATTATAAACAGTTTCCCATGGTGAACAAAAGTGCACAGTGAGAGCATGTAAACGTCATTGCACCTGGTGCTCCTTTGGCTTTGGACAGGGTTGTTCTGTATTCTGTCTGGAATGATATTCCTGAAGTGGCTGGATCTTTGACTACTGTTATTCTGTCTGTCTGTTGCTGAAATGTTACCTGGACTCTTTTTACAGACCATCTGCATCATTTGGAGTTAAACAGTCCCAGACAGCAGTTCTTCTTTGACTGGATGAGCTGCATAAAGTTCGCCAGGATTTTATTATTCTGTCACAACCCAAATCCTGGTCATCATGTACAATTACTTAGAGAGTAAAGTGGGATGACAAAGACTGAAATGTCATCTCCAGACCCCAGTTTATTGCTCGCAAGTCTCCAGCTTTGTTCTTTTAGCACACCTCGGGCTCTTAGTATCAAGTCTTCAGCAGCTACAATATACCTAGAAAATTTAAAAAAAAGCATGACAGTCTATTTTTTTTCAGATTTTTAACTAGCCACATACTTCAAATGTATTTCATAAAACTCTGTTTAATAAGAAGAACAGGAAATTAGGTAGTTCATAACTCTCATCATTAAAATGCAGCAGACTAATAGAACTGCACCTTATTTTGTTTCAGCAGAAGCTGTTTTGCAGATTTTCTTTAAAACTACTCACAACCAGCCATACATACCTATCAACCTTTAAGCACAAAAAATCTGGACAAATAATGGGGGAAAAAGGCCCAAAAATAGGGACAGATTTTAAATATTACTCATAAACTAAGAATGTGGCCAGAATAACAGGTTTTGGGTTAAAATGCATTTCCTGAAATGTATGAATCCAGAAACTCAAATGTATGTTATTAATTAGTGACTTAAATACTCAATGACTTGCCAGAAAACCACAAATTTTATGAGGAGCAGAAATTAAACGAAACGAGGAGTCAAAAATCTAGACGTTCTGCGAAAATCCAGACAGTTCAGAGGTACGCACTCATAGCTCTCAACTTCTTTGCTTAAGAATCAGGAACAAAGTTATAGAATAATGAGGAACATAGGTCTAAACCAGGGACAGTTTTTAAATATTATTCTAATTCACTTAGAGGTTAATAAAAACAGGTGTTATATCTACATGCATTTTTTGAACACTAAGAAGTACGAAACTCTAATGCCTGGCATTATTGATGGATTGTAATTGTCAGTAACTAACCAGAATATCAAAAAGTTATGACAGGGCAAAAATATGAGGCAAACTCAGGGATACTCTGCAAAATCAGGTAGAATTGAGAGGTCCGCTAGCAATGCAGAAAGCTAGTTGTCTGCCATTTCAGCAATTAACTCACATAGAAAGTGCTGTATTTATTTTTTAGGGTTTACATATGAACTACTCTCTTCTTGCTACACGAGTTACACATGATGTTTTTTTGTACTGTTCTTACTCCTCTCCTTAAGAACAGTGAATTTCACTGAACCACAAACACCATGTGAAACTGTTGAGAAAGCTATTCCATGATGTAGTTTCAGAAACTCTTCATTAAAAGATGATTGAACTATTCAAGTGTCCATTAACTATCTAATTAGTTACACAATAACAGTTTTAATATTTATCTGGTAAGTGCAGTCTTATGTTCAGCTCTTCTTACAATAAAAACAATTATCTTTTGTTTTACCTTGAAATGTCTTATGTGTTTATTCTGTATTTTGGTGCATATTTTGCAAATACATATTTATAGCCTGTTCAGTCTGCCATTAGCTTGGTAAAAATAGCATGAATACATACACACCTACATACATTCATACATACATACATACGTATATACAGTAAATAAATTAAACAAACATGTGGAAAGCATCACACCCAGATAAATTATGCCTAAAAATGCTGAGGGTATCTGAGTAAGGTAGTGCACATACCTGTTACTCCTACTTAATAGCTTAGTAGAATGAGAAATTTTTCTGAAGTATTGGAGGAAGACAAGCTACCGCAAGTGAAAAAAAAAGCAGGGCGAAGTCTGCTAATTATTGTCCACTTCTCTTGACTTCATTAATTAGAAAAGGTAATACAGAGTATGAATGAAGAAAAGCATACCTCTCAACCTTTTAGAGCACGAAATCTGGACAAGGCCATAAATAATGAGGGAGCAGAGGCCAGAAAATAAGGACAATTTTTAAATATTACTGTTCAAACTTGAAAAGTTGAAAGAATAACAGATTTTGCATTAGCATGAATTTTATAAAGGATACGAAGTCTGTAAACTCAAATTTTCTGTAATTATTTTCTGACTTCAGTCCTCAATGATTTCTCAGTGATTTGCCAGAAAACTACATTTTTTTGGAGAAACAGTCCAAAAATATGAGGCAAAAATCTAGACATTCTACAAAAATCTGGAAAGTTGAGAGGTATGAAGGAAAGGACTGTAGTTAAGAGAATTGCACTTCATCATGTTATAAGAACTAGATAGCACAGATTTATGGCATTGTTAGGGATATCTGACAGACCTGATTGACAGGATAACTGGTAAAACAGATTGGGGTGGATAAGAAGATGCTGGTTGCCTACAGTTCAGTAAGGTTTTCAAAACTGCTTCATTTAGTTGACAGTGGGGGACTATAGTAGGCATCTTTGATGATGTATGGAATAGCAAACTCTTTAAGAAAGTATAAGAAGGACAGGAAGTTATCTATTAACTGACAGGATGGGTTGGGGAGGGAGTGGCCACTGGAAGGACAGGAAGTTATCTATTAACTGACAGGATGGATTGGGGAGGGAGTGGCCACTGTGCTGCTTTATTGTTTACTACCTTCTAAAGTTTTGTGCAATAAAAAATTAAAGGAAAATATATACCATATTCACAGATAACATCAAGTTAATTAATGAACACCCTGCATTGTTTGGATATAAGGCCTGTTGAACAGATATAACTGGATACAATGGCTTACTCTTTTACAAAATTTACAGCCACTGATTGTTATCCAGAATGTACAGCTTCAGGAGGGATTTACTTAAATGTGTACATATAGGTATGAACATTTCAAGTAAGAAATATTGCATTAATGTTTCTGCCTCGGGACAACAAAAGAGTAAGACCAGATATATATTCACAAAGGCAGCTGCCATCAGTTGATGAAAATCAAATATTGATACATACACATCAATTTCAGGCCAGTAGAGACAGTGGCACAATACTTTATATAGCGTTAATGCAGAAGTATATGTTATTCATTGGACTTAATTTTTTCCATATTTTTCACAGTCTTATAATTTTACAATACTTAAAAGTTATCAAATTGTGACTGTCTGCCACCCCTATCCCAAAGGTATGTGGAATTCCATTAACAAAGTTTCACAAACCTGCTTGGGTCATCTGGCTTGTAAGCTGCAAAGACATTTAAAACTGCATTGGCTACCTCCTTGTTGCTTATGACATCCCATAGTCCATCAGTACCCACTACCATGACGTCATCTGGACAGTGCTCATACTGCATTAAGTCATACACCTTTACCTAAAACAACAAACAAAAATGAAAAATTCACTGAATGAACCATATCTGGTTACAAAAATAAATGATGCATATGTCAGCAAATAAGCATTATACAACATACCTTAGCCATCTTCTGCATGCTGTCTCTTCACAAACTACAGTAACATCTGAATATACTACAGCCTGTTTATGTCTTTCCATCCTGTATCATGTTTGAAATCTCTACATCTCTGCTCTTGCTACCCCCACACAAAATGGAGCTCTAACTGTCAAACAAACCTTTAGTGAGACACGAGTGACAACCGTTTAAGTAAAAACTTTTTGTTGGTATTCGATGGCCAAATACAGCTTTGATGCAGAGGTATTTGACCTACCAAAATGGTTGTTAGTATTGAAGTGTTGCATTAGAGACAGAGGTGCAAAATGTGTATCTGTGTGTGTGGAGGGGCATGAGGGTGGCGAAGCCCTGGCATGGAAAAAAGTTATCCACAAATCAATCTAGCTGCAGTGGCATAGAAGGACAAAGCCTGGACTGTGGTCCAGGCAATCCAAGACCAATTAAGGGCTTAGACACTTGACTGAGCTGGTAGGAAAGAATGGATATGACCATCCTGGGAGGGAGGGAAAGAGACAGCTAGTCTGGGCTATCCAATGACATGAGGCCTCAAGCACTCCAAGTGGTATTACCATGCATTAGACTTCAGCCAACAAGTCATTTTTGTGGTATTCCTCATCCTAAATTCATGGCAGCATGCACCTGCATGAGACAGGGCACTGTGGTTCCCATGGTAGTGTGGGTCATCCACCACCTAGGTTGCAGGAGGGGGCTAGGCTTAAATAATAAATAGATGCCACAGAGGGTAAAAGCAAGAGATATTGCCTGTACGGCATCATTCCTGTTAACTCTCAACCTCACTAGGAATACCCAGAATGGGGGATTGAATGGGTAGGCTGCTAACAGCAGGCACAAGTGGAAAAAGTACACAGAAAAAAAATCAATATCAAAGCACTGATTGCATCAACAGAATGGTGTTCTCTGATTATAGGTTTATAGATACTTACTAGGCTATTGATCTGTGAGGATCTTAAGAAGCCTAGCCTTACATTCCCATGGTAGCATTTAGCCCTTTTATTTTGCATACTAATAACCCAGTGATGGACTAAACAAGGATATATCTGGACATTTAAATGTTTCCCATATCCATGAGTTTAAATACAGTAAGAGAAGCACTGTGCTTTATGTGGAGTGGTAGACAGTCCCATATATGTAATACTCTCTGTGATGCATGCCCATCCTATAAACATGTTCTATTTATTTTGCATAACAGACTGAGATCCCTTGACTGGGTATTTATAATACCATTGGAATTGTGAATCTGCAGAAGATCTGACAGAACAGTGTTTGTTAAAGCTGTATATGCAAAGCACTGGTCACCTCTTAGTAAGCTGTATGGTACTGAAAAGAGAAGATGGTCTGCATAGTTTTTATCATACAGGCCCCTGATTTTTTTTTTTTAGCGACAAAGCAGTGGACAGGTACTCACTGAAAGGGGCATTATACTCATTGATGTCCTAATGAATTCTGAGCATAGTGGAATGATTACATCCCTGGATCTGGACGCAATACCTTTAGATATAAGCTGCGCAATGAAAAGGATTTTGCTTACAACAGTGGATACATGATGATCAAAGGACAGAGGTTCCTACAACCCTAACTATGATGAAGTCTTTGCTGAAACAAACATTATTCTGCAGCATAGCATCACATTTTAACTCTGTTGTATACTTCCCATATTGTACATATTGTATGCTTTTCTTTTCTGATTCCAGTTTCCTTATAGCAGTTTGTTCAACACTGTAAAACCTATAAGTTTACCTTTTTAACTGATTTACATAAGATTGCAAAAAAAACACAGAGTGAAATATTAGGCACTTCTCAAAATAGTACATAAAAATTGCATTCTCCTTGTTTAGCAATCAGTTTTCATTTTTTATCACAATGATTATTATTATTTACATTTGGTAATTGGTAAGCATGACCCAGGCCATATTGGCAGTGAGCAAAACAATAGATACAATATCAGAATACTACACAATAGTAAAAGTAGCCAATAAGCAATTATGGCAATAAGTAAAACAACAGAAACAGTCAAACACCGTAGTTATGGTACAAAGGACATCCATGTAAACAAGTCACAGGATCAAAATACATGAAACTGAGCAATACTGATAGAGTATAATTCTCATACAATTTGGTATTATTACCACTCTTATGTCTCAGATAAAAGATATGTCTGAATATGATTTCTTAAGTTGATATAATTATCCAGAAAAAGGAGCTAAGGTGAGGCGAGAAAGAAAGAAAATAGGCAGATAAAACAGACAGGCAGGCTGGAAAGAGAAAAAGTAAACCCTAAATATAGCTACAACAGTTTTAGAGGCAAACAGTGAGGTAGTCTATTAATAACTATAAAGCAACAGTATTGTGCATTTTCCACTCATGATAATCAACAGATCAACTAATATGGATATACTGATTTCTTTGAGATTCTCTTTCAATATGTTGGAGCAGATTTGGTAAATGTTTTCTTTTCTGTAGTAGCCATAGTATATGGTAGAATGATCAGCAGATTATCTGTTGTATTTCTCAAGGAGTATGATGATTCTCTAAAGTGAAGGAATTTGCCTAGAGGAAGGCAGTGGTGAGCATTTAAAAGCTTGTATGTAAATGTGTCCAGCGAGAATGCGGCCCTGCTTTGCAGAGGAAGCCATTTACATTTATTAATAGCGAGACAATAGTGTTCAAAGTGAGGACTAAGATGCGCAAACCTATGGACTTAATTCTCTTGCTTCTGTTGTTGAATCTGAACTGGATTTGAGTATGGAAATTTTCTTAGATTGATTAAAAATCTATTTTGTTATGTTGTGATTCTTACTGTGGTGATATTTCTTTCTTTCTTTCTTTTTTAAAGAAAGCATCAAAGCTGTAAGGCCCAAGGGCCTTACCTGGTTTGAGAAATAAAACTGCATCCAAAACATCCTGAACAACACAATCTTGATAGGGTAGCCATTATTGTGATATTTTTATTTATTTGACATTTGTTTACCGGTAAAGTATGACTGGGCCAGAAAGGGCCCATTTTCAGCTGAGGCCTGGGGAGAAAAGCTCCACAATCACAATATTTCAAAAATCAAGTACAAATATTTTAAATCACAAAGTATCATGTTACACAACAAAACATAACACTGAAAAAAATGCTGTAGTGAAGCTTAGAACACATTTCATAGTAGAGTGCAATGAAATATAGTAGCATGAGTTGAAGAAAATAAGTGAGAAAACATACAATAGTCATATTATTTGTTACATAGATCAGTACGTAGTAAATGAGACCTGAGACAATTCTACTAAGATATTTAAAGAGATATCAGAGATTACATAATTAGAGACAGTGAGGGGAAATTCAGTGATGTCTTAGTATGAGATAGGTGTTCATATTATGGTTATAGAAGGAAGGATGGAGAGAAGGAGAATATAAGAAGAGTACAGGATAGGGTGTCTTCAGGTAGCTTAAGTGAGTAGGGAGGAAAGAGAAAGAGGTAGAAAAAAGGTCTGCAGAGATGAAATAAATAAAGTAAGGTAGTGGGAATAAACAAAAAGGAGTGGAGTAGGAGGCTGGAGAGGATTGTGAGTGTGATCTAGGTTGAAGGGGGTGAGTGAAGTATAGTGAATAGGTTCATCAGGATTAGCAAAGGAGCAGGTCCAAGATTTTGTAAGGTATTCTTTTAGGAAGCATTTAAAGGTGGGTAGGTTAGAAATAGTTTTGGTGGTTACAGGTAAGGAGTTCCATTTTGTTTTTGGTTTAAGGATTTCTAAAGAGGTCAGTTATGTTGTTTGAGACAATATGTGTATTATTAAAAGCTCATGGGTTAACATAAGCTTTTAACAAGGCTGAAAGAGTACCTTGCAGGTACGTATGTCCCCCATTCTTAGCATAAGTGTTGTAAAAGGCTGAGAGAATATTATTCAAATGTGTAAGTCAGTTTCCATAATTCTGTATTGAGTTAATGTTATTTGAACTGTGGTTTAATGTGAGAAGATTAGCCAATAATTTGGGCAGGATGGCTACCCATTTACCACCAAGTTGGTTTATGGACAGTGTTTGATTACATATATGTAAATTTCAAGTTACTGCTGAGCTGTTGTTAAGGAATCATTTTTATCTGGATCCAAATTACCTCTGATTTCCCAATCAATGGAATACTTTTGGATTTCAAGAGTTAAAAGTTAATTTCTTATATACTTTTTCAAATTCATTGCCTTACTAATGAAAATACCCCTTGTTGTCAATTTGAACACTGCACAATTAATATTAAATTTGATTTATCTATCTATCTCTTTTTTTTCAAATTCCAAATACAACTGACCCACTCTGGAACATTAACAAACGGTATATAATAAATATAATCCATATTGGGGAATAAATGAATTTTAAACATGATTGACTATGTAATAATAAAAAAACAGGAAAACCTTAGTGAAAGTATTACTCAAACCCCTCCTTTTAAATAATATCCTTTTTCTGGAACATTGTTTACGAAATGTTTCATTAAAGCATTCTATAAATGCAACTATAATAAATCCAGCTTTGGCAGATATTTTTTTCTATATGCTGAACCTGCTGATGATCAGGTCTCTTCCAAAGAGACAAACTCAATCATACCTGTATCCTGCATATTCTACATTGAGAGTGACAGAACTGGTCATGGAAGGCCATCAGACAGCTTCAACAGTAGTCATTGCCCTTGCTGGCATCCTGGCAATTATATGTATTATGTGCACTTCCCAAGGCATGGAATTATTGACCTGTGTCACTGTGGAAAGCACTATGTCCTTCACACGTATGTGCACACTCCCCTGTACCCATGATAGGGGCTACAGTGTTCACACCTTGGTGGGTGAACACCCATCCTTGGGCCATCTTTGCATCACTACCCCTTCTCCATGGGACACAGAATTAAATGATCATGGTTCATTCCCTCTCCCCTAAGTCTCTTACCATTTTTCCCATGCCAGAGCCAACACATTCCCAATCTGCAAATCAAATGTGGGTCACCTGGGCCATAATACGTGCTTTAGTCCACTACACCAATTGGTTTGGCAAGCTTTGGGAACCTTGATTAAATATTACTTCTCCATCACTGGTTAACCAGGAACATTTTCTCCTTTATAGTCCATTCAACTAATACAGGCCATTAAGATTTCTATGAGATTTAGAAACTATATTACAGACTTGAAACATATATACTCTAAAACATGAAACCGCATGGGAAAATATGTGAAGATATGCAATGAAGGTGAAGAAGATCTTTAAGTTTATAATTTTTAATTCTTTAAGGTGAAGGTAGGAATGTGAAAGATCTTCTGTGCACATTTGTGAAGTGTGATTTTACTTATTTAATTAATTTTGTGGAAGATTTCTATGCATTGTGAAATTTATTTGATAATATAAATATATTCTGTGGCTAGGCAATGTATATTATAGTATAGATATGTAGTGTGAAGTTTGAACTGGTGGAGAATAATAGAAATCAGTCTGAGGAACAAAAGGAAAACATTTTCATCATACAGCACTTCTTTATTTCATTTGTTTTCCGCTTTTCTTCTATCTGATTTGGCTATCTATTTCTAAGAGTTACTGTAGGTCTTGAGTTTTAATGTGTCTTAACGTCTTCTGACAGATTCAGAAATCTGACAGATATGGAGGTAAGGATCAGAATACTTTTTATTTATTCCATTTTTTCCAGCCCAGAAATCAAAATGTTGCACTTTTATTCAAAGTGCTTTTTCTGCTGGCATGTAGTAATTTCCTTCCAGGTAAATCAGACAGAATATCTTCTCACATTAAGTTATGTTTTGTTCTGTTTTGTGTGTGGGGATAATGAGCTTATGAACTTAGTTTGTTTCTGCACAAACTCTGACATGTTAACAAAATGATTATTTTCTTGATCATAGGATCATTGGAGGTTACTAGACTATAGATCCTGAGGCCCTTATAAGCCTAGCCAAGAGTTTAGCCCATGTTTAGTTAGACAAGTCAGCACCCAAAGTCCCTGTCCAGCAGGGACACAGGTGAAATCCCAGTGGTATATTTTCTTTTTCCTATCCACTTATCCAGGTTGCACTTAAAAAGGAATAATGAGGTACTCTGCTTGATGTGAAGAGGGAGTCTATTCCACAGATGGGGGAGTCTGTGGGACACAAATCTGTCCCTCAGACAAGTCCTATTGATATCCCAGACCAGGTTGAGGTCACGCGTATAGGTTACTTGAGTGGAGCTTGACTTGTGGATATGCAGCAGTCCCATCAAGGCAAGGTCTGAGATTACTTTATATGCCAGACAAAGGTCACCTCTGAGGAGTCTGTATGAAACTGAGTAGAGGGACAGGGCGTTTAGCCTATCTGTGTAGGGTAGATGTTTGAGGCCCTGGATTCTCCTGGTGAGGAACCTCTGTGGTCTCTCCAGCTGCTGCATGTGCTTTGCGAGGTACATGCTGAAGGGGGTGTTGTACTCAATAATTGGCATTATAAGGGAAGAATACAGGGATGTTATGACCTCGTTGTCCCTGGATGAGATACCCTTACTTATGAGGTGGGCCATGTAGAAAGCTTTCAGTACAATGGAAGCAACATGGTGGTCAAAAGTTAGGTTGCTATCAACCTGGGTGCCCAAATCCTTCACTACTGATTGTGTACTTAGGATGTTATTATTAATGTGATAATGTGAGAGGATGTCACTCTCCCCAAAGGGGATGATGATGCATTTTTTGGCATTCAGCCTGAGGCCATGTTTCTGGCACCAGTCATTTGTCTGGTATGACAGGACATTTCAGATCATGCCATTTGATGCCAGGTCATGATGCAGTGTCCTACTCGTCCTTACTCACAGTCAACAGTTTTCAATAAAAAGTCATGTTAAGCTGTCTTAGCTGCGCTTGGGGGAATAACTATAAAAAGAGACAAAAAGCAGCGGCAACTCTTCTATTTAAGTGATATCTTTTACCCAACACCTTACCCATAGTTCAAAATTTATTCTGTCCATTTGGTTTATGTTTTTGCAAACATTTATTTTGACAGCATGACCTATTATGCCCGCCTTGGTAAAAAATAAAAGTATTTGATTTTCTCCCACCTACTACTAGAAAAAGAAAAGCATTGGTGTCAGTCGACTGGTACTGAAGCAGAAGCCCTGAGAGACAGGCAAGAACTCTCCTCTCATTTTATTTATTTATTTATGAATTTCTATATATCTCTCTGTCTACTTCACTATTTTCTGAAGATTATTCATAGACGGGATTTTGGCAAACAAAAGAAAGAAGCTAAATATAATTTGGGATTGTGTATGTTCACTGTAGCTGAGTGATACTGCCTCTTAACTAGATAACCTCAGGCAGTAGCCTTTGAAAGCTATGCAAATTCAGTCTTATTTAATTTGCTGACTGAAAAACGGAGTGGCACTGGTAAGCACTGAGGCAGAAGATGGGCTCTGATATTCCAAAAGATTGTATACAGACCCTTAAATAATTTGAGTACAGTGTTGCTCAGACATGGTCTTTTTGGCGTCATAATTCATAAAACTGAATCAGGCTTGTGTCAGAGCAACGGTTGAGCAGAATCATATACAATTCCACTAAGGGAGAGTGTACAATGATACAAAACAGCTGGTGGGCAGTAAGTCTATTTGCAGGTCCACAGTCATGGCATGGAGTGATTAATAAATGTTTCATACCTGTTGCTAAAAATGTGGAGCAGGGTACATTAGCATAATATGTGGGGATCGCATACAGTGAGCGTTAACACTGGTTAGATTATCAATGCAGCATTACTCAGGGTGGGTACTATGGATGGTTGTGGTATCAGTTTTGCTGCACGACAGCAGAGTTTGTGGCTAGTAGTTAGTTTCTTTAGTTCTTTATTTTCTGCTCAGTTATTGTAGCTGCAGGGAGGGGATCAATGCACTCATAAGCAGTTATAAGCAGTACCCCAACTGTATGTAAGCAGTTCATATCCTATAAGTTACACCCTTGGGACTAGAATGTGTAGAGTTAGAATGGTATCTGAGACTTTTTTGTGAATTCATTAGAATTCTGGGACTGTAATTATTTGTGATTGTACTGTCTGCACAAAGTACTGTTCATACACAATGGGAGAAAATCAGCATGCAAGGCCTTACCCATTCTGCGTAACCTTTTATGAACTGCACATGATTTCAGTGTGCCATTCTGTGGTATACTAGGCCTGACAAGAGGGCTTGAGTCATGCACACAGTAGTAGTTTCCAAAGTTTATTCTTCATACTTTCTTTCAAACAAACGATAAAAACAATAAAAAACAGTAACCATAAAGCGCTTTTCGTCTCACCCCTTAGTGAGACTTCAGTAAATACAAATTCAAACCACATCAACTTCCTCCAAGCAAAAGAGAAACCCGCCCCCAAGGTAAGCATGGTTTTTAAATATTTCTGAATATACTTTTAAAAGGTCTTTTAAGAGTGTTTTCGAACTGATGAGCTATACTTATATTTACATATATGCAAATATATTTACTGCATACATACTTGTTTTACAAGAAGCTGGATTTTTAAAGAAGGATACAATGGGTTAATTGTTCTTTCCTGCTTACCTTGGGGGCGGGTTTGACTTTTCCTTGGAGGAAGTTGATGTGGTTTGAATTTGTATTTACTGTTTGAAACATACTTGTTGCAGTTGTCTGATTAAGTCTCACTAAGGGGTGAGACAAAAAGCGCTTTATGGTTACCGTTTTTTATTATTTTTATCGTTTGTTTGAAGCAAAGTCTGAAGAATAAACTTTGGAAACTACTACTGTGTGCCTGCCTCAAGCCCTCTTGCCTGCCTTCCTGTTTTTGCAGTTACCTGTTTCAGTATTCCAAGTCTGTATATTAGGCCTGATCCAATATGCAGCTTATTTATGAATGGTACCCATAATCTTACTTTTGATAACTATCTTAAATAAATGGGCTTTATGAAGGAATGCTGCAGAAAGAACAACTGCATATAACTTTAGGTATCTTGTCAGCAGGAGAAGCTAACGGCTTTACTAAACAGCTTATTTATGTTATCATTCACAGACCATCAGTGTGGGAGGTTCTAATTCTCTGTCCACTTCCTTTATCCCTCCTGTATGTCCAATGCTCCTTTAAAATGATCATATAGTCAGTTTGCATTGTCTCCTTTTGTGGAACATTTTGCAGAACCAGCACTGACCGTCTACTTTAATTTCTTAGTAACACAACACAGCCCCGACAGGGAAATAAAACTAATAACACTAAAAAACAAAAAAACAATCCATGAGCTAGAAAAACTCGTCTTTAATAGCGAGAATATCACAAACAACTAAGCACTTTTGCCAAACACTTTAAATGGCTTCTTCAGTTAGTTGTTTGTGATATTCTCACTATTAAAGTCGAGTTTTTCTACCTTGTGGTTTGTTTTTTTTTTGTTTCTTAGTGTTATTACTTTAATTTCTTGCTCAATGCACACATGTAACCAATGTATTCTGATAAATGGAAGACGAATTGTTACCAGAATGCACATTTTATAGTGTTTTGGGGGCTAACTGCTTTGCATGAACAGCTAGATTATGTATCCTTTCCTTTGTGCTGATACTGCATATCACCACAGCCTAAGAGACAAACTGTGGATGAGATGGTGAAACTGATATCATTACTTAAGTGAAATCGTTAATAAAAGATCTTTTTAAGTATTATAAGAACTGAATGCACTTATTCTTGAGTAGATTCAATATAACAGTGACTTTATCCAATGGTGTTACTGTTTGTGCAGGTGGCATAAAACTGCCACTCAATAAAGTAAAAGCTTACTCACACCATTTGTTCAATAAGCACTGGACAGTCTGCAGTGAAAACCTGACTTAGGTTGAGTTCTGACATGTGATATCAGTACTAGAGACACACAGATTACAAGTATGCTTACAATGGTTTGCTTGCTTGCTTCAGCTTTTTCATAGCAGACATAACAGAACTTTAAGACATAAGAAATTGTTTTTTTTTTTTTTTTTTTGCAATTTGATTTTAACTTTTTGTGGTGCTGCGGTAGCATTGTCACCTCACAGTAAGACGTTGTCCTGTTTGATTCTCAGCTAGAGCGTCTTCTGTGTGGAGACATGCATGAATGGGCATACCTTTGTTGAAGGTTGTGCGTCAGGGCCGGCAACTCGACATGTAAATATCTACTGCCAATCATTAGCGGACCGGAGTTCCACTGTGGCGACCCCTAACCGGGAAAAGCCGAAAGACACAACAACAACAACAATTCCTTATCTTCATGCCTCTGTCTGATAGTAATTTCTGCACAGCTGTGTATGTTTGCTACTATTATCCCCTGTGTAGATTATAAAGCTATGACCTCTTAATGAGGTCCATCCTGCTGTCCTGGGTCTGATTTCCTCAGTGTCCATTTGACTGCTCTGTGACCCTGAGCAAGTCTTTTTACCAAGACATTTGCTGCTTGATCACCACAGAAAATGGGAACCTGTGCTTAGGGTGTGTAATTGGTTAAACAACAAATAAACAAACAATGGTTTATTATACTTCCCTTACATTACTCTGTATAAATACCTTAAAATCTCTGTTCTCCATCTTAAATGGTATTCTATGCAGACACAGACAAATGTAAGCACATTATTTCTATCATTCTTTTTTGCCTTGCTTTCTCCCCTCTGCAGATATGCTATAATTTCTCTAGTAACATAAAAAAATTACTCTAGGCTAATGCACATATCCAGCTATGGAAAACAAATAATTTAGTACTTTATATTTAATTCGGCCTGTGGGGAATTGAACTGTGGTCATGTTTAATTACTTAGAGTATTTGTCAGGTGGTAGTATTACTAGAACTGTTTGGATAGACTCTAATTGGCCAGATATAAACACTCTATAAGCATACAGGTGAACACTTAATAGAAAGGGTTTCAATGAACTTTACCTGAAAATTATATCATAGACACTTTTTCTTAGTATACAGTAAATATAACAGCAACTATATTTAGATAAAGAACAAAATTATTTGGAACCCTCAGAAAAAAATGCTTTGTATCAGCTTTGAAAACTTCCTTCCAAACCAGAAATCAACTTTTTGCTAGTTTATTTCATGTAGAAATGTTCAAAACAAAAGTGCAGTCAATTGGAATCAATGTTATTGATAAAGCTACTGTAAAATGTCACCATTAATATTAAGCTTTCAACAATATGCCTTCATAACTTTGCAGTTTCTATTACTAAATCCAACTGTCCATTCTAAATGCAAAATGTATTATGCATGTATCAGTTTTTAACCTGTAGAAAGAAGAAAGAATTGAACTTTGCTCAGCAAAACTGACCGTCTCTTCGCCCTCCAAATATATTGCCTGAATTATATTCTGAATGCAACAAAAACATTGCATTATTTTAATCTGAGTGATATCTATGTTTTGTAGTTAATGTGCATATTTATAAATTACTAATTATTCTATCTACAATGTGAATCAAAGTTTGATAATGACAAATGTTTGTTTTTATTACTAACACAGCTAAATTGCGCTTGCTGAAAGCTTGGAGTGTTATACTTACTTCAGGACAGCAGGACAAAAAGGGCTTAATGTAGATATTGGAGCTATACACCTTCAGATCATGGTCACCAAAGCCCCGGGTGACTCCTATTGTAGCCATCACTCGGGCCTATGAAGAAATAAAATAAGACTTTTGTGAGTTGACAACTTCCTGGTGTAGGGCTTTTCATAAATAACTAAGCCAGTTGTTAAATTTGTGTCTCTGCTCCGACAACAGTAACCACAACTCTAAATGCAGGCAATCCAGGCAATCAACTTACAAAGCAGCATTTACTGGGTAAGGTATATGTCAGTCCTTTCCATATAATGTTCTTCCCAATAACTTGAATTCTTGGAGACCTACAAATACATCACTCTTTCTCTCTGCTTATATGTATGGGTATTCTCAAGTCCAAAGACTACTGTTTTGGGAAATCAAATACCCCTGCAAATTACAACTTTGAGAGCACCCCCTCCCCCAAGAGTGGACCTTGCTGTGAGAAACCTGGGTTCTCAGAAAGATAGTAATCTGAAATTGGACCACCATATGCCCATGGTGGTGAAGAAATCCTTCTACATGACTCAGCTTATAAGTAAGGGCATGGCATCCAGATCTAAAGATGTCATAGTACCACTGTACTTGGTCCTTATCAGACCAGCAATCAAGTACAATGCACCCTATGGCATGTACTCAAGAGGTTTCTCACCAAAAGAATACAGGATATAACCAACATGTCATCTGTGGGACAATGAAAAGGCCTATCAGTAATTTCAGTTTCCTACTGATTACTGAGGGGTGATCTAAGCTTGACCTACAAGGCAGTCTTTGACCCAACCCTGACGAAAATGTTGCATATCCGCAAATCTAACTGCATGAGGTTACCTGCTCCAGTGATCTAAACCTAATCTGTGACATGACTAGATCATTCTGGAGAGACAGATATGTTTCCCAGAGATTGCCCCTCCTCTGGAATAGGCTTTCTATTGATGTGAAGCACAGCCCTTCCCTGATCATCTTCAAGCACAATCTGGACCAACGGATGGGAAATCAGAAATTCACTCCTGGGCTGGTGCCCATGTCCTTTATGGACACAGGCAGCCTGTAAAATCTGTCATAACCCTGCTTGCTGACCGTTGTTATCTTTCCTCTAGGGATAGAAAATTGGGTAAAACTAGCGAGGCTTGTAAGGGCTCTTGTGCCGTTAGCCTAGTAATCTCCTTTGAAGCTATAATACTTATAATGGAATACTGATAAGCTGGCATATTGTCACATGACAGCAACAGGGTTCAGGTATCACAGAGTACCAAGGTAACAGCTATACATACTGGGCATGTGCTCAAAGACTTCTACCATTTTGCATGGAACCTTCACATTTCTCTTAAAGAATATTTCCTTCAAAATCATTTCAATTTAAGTTACATGTTTTTCTTTATTAAATGCTGGAGGTAGATATAAATAACTGTATGTCTGTAGGGCTTTAGGTATTTTTCTCAGGTTATATGAACTATGTTTTAATTAATTAAATTAAATTTAATTAATTAGTCTAGCAAAATGATACAGAAAGCGAAAAACATTACTTTGGTTGTGTTATGAGCCCTGAATATATGGAATACTATTTTCTGAGTGGACAGTTATGCTGATAGATTAATTGAGGACCATGTTACATGTTTGTTACAGTATAGTCTGCATAGCAGAGTCATTAAATATACGCTGAGAAACTTATTTGGCATGTGTGTTTATCTATATCTATCTATATCTCTTAATGCATGCTACAAATATATGCATCTACTACACACACACACACACACACACACACACACACACACACACACACACACACACACACACATCACATATCTATA
This sequence comes from Protopterus annectens, assembly GCF_019279795.1. NCBI lineage: Eukaryota > Metazoa > Chordata > Ceratodontiformes > Protopteridae > Protopterus > Protopterus annectens. The sequence goes on along the minus strand of NC_056739.1, from coordinate 373,599,747 downwards.
TCTATATCTATATCTATATAAAATGAGAGTGAGAGAACATAACCTAGTACCAAAGAAATGTAGTTTTCTAACTTTAAGAGTAGCACAGAATTTCCTTAAGGAAAAATAAATCAACAAAAAGGGAAAACTTGTACAAGAATAACTGCTCTTGATATTGGCATACAAATTACTAAAATAAGTCATTGTCACAACTTTTTCTGTAAAATCCATGTCAAAGATCATTTTGCAGTCTTATTAAAAATAAGCAAACAGGATTCAAGTTGTAATTACTTGTTTAAACCATAGTTTTTTCAGTTAAAACAGGAGATGAGCAATTCTGCCCTTGTCAGAGCTTCATCAGATCTAAGTTATACATAGCAGTACAGCAAATAAAATATACTTTTCTATTTTCATTGATAATTTGTAAGGATCATACTTTTATATTATTCCATTTCCTTTATTGATACTTGGTTGCATGACATGTGAAAGTTTCTTTCTGGGGGATTCAGCAGAACTAGATCATTATTTTGTTGAGGAGTTTTATGGGTCCCAGCATGTTGGCCACCAAGTTCTCATTGCATCCTCCTTCCAAGAAATCTTGCTGCAGTTGATCTAGGTGGGTGAGAAATCGGTCCATCTCTCCAGAGACTCTTGACATTCTCATTCCTTGTCTCAATAATTTTGGGGTGCATGCTGTTAGCATGTCGAAGTAGATTCACTCATGTAGGCTTTCTGCAAAGGTCATTCTTGAGCTTCTCCTGGTTTCTGTCCTTATAGATGGTGATGTCCAGGAACTCCACCTTATTGTAACTATAGTGGTTGGTAAAGTGTAAAAAGTCTGTGGTGTTTTCAGTGTAGAAGAAGAAGCTGCACAGCTTATCCAGGGAACCTTTCCATGTGACTAAGATATCACCAATAAAACAAGAGAAACTATCCATGTATTGACAGAATTCTGTAAAAAACGATTGTGTTCTCTTCCCATCTGGCCAAGGCAATACAGGCTAGGCTGCGGGTCAGAGCAGCTCCCATAGCTATCCCACTTGTTTGTTTGTACCATTTTTGACTGAAGTGAAAGTAGTTGTTGGTCAGCATGACATCCAGAACACTCCCAATAGCTTTAATTTCTCTATTGTTGGTGTTGGTCATTGAGCCCATGAACCCTTTCACAGCATCCATACAGCAGTTATGGGGAAGAGCAGTGTACAGGGCTTCCACATCAATCATGACTAGAATTATCTCTAGTTGTATTTTTATTTCTTTGATTTTTTTTCAAGAAATCAAGTGTGACCAAAATGAAGGAGGAGGGACTCATCTTAAATTCCATATAAATGGATAAAGGTTCAGTGGTTGAACCACCTCCTGCTATCACTGGGTAACATGGAGGTTTATCCTAATTTTTGTGAGATTTTGGGATGCCAAAAAATTGCAGTATCCTAGGGTAAGGGACTATCAGAAGGCTGAACAAATCATTGTAAAGAATTCCCTTTGAGTTAGGCTTAACCAGTTTGATTTCGATGACCTTGTAAGCTTTTGTGACATGTTCAATATCCAATGTCTTATGGAAGTTCTTACTCTTTAGCATCTCTTAGCTCAGTGTCTGTCTACTTTCATAATCTTTCTTGTCTTGTCTTTCCTGAGTGATTTTAGAGAAGACAGTTCTTCTTGTGAGTTTATAAAATTTCCTCTTGTAAGGAACAGTTAGAATTTTTCCTGTATCATCCTCACACCTTTCTTCATATGCCCAGATAGTAGGGAAAAGTAGTGAGCAAAAGGTCCTAGGTTTCCTCTATTTGTTCTGATTGTTCATTGCTCCTGTTCTGTTCCTAATTCACTGCCTTCTCCCAGATGGCTGTTTCTCTTTTCTCTCTTATGAAAAAAATATTTTAAGGTTAGTTTTCTATACAACAGCTTAAGATCAATGACAGTGGCAACAACGTCGGTTCTACCATGTGGAATAAAGGTAAGCCCTTTCTCCAGTACTTTGGTTTCTGCATCTTTTAATGGGTCCTAGAATGGTTCCAAATTTTGTTCTTGTGCTTTTTTTGTAGAGAGCTGGTCCAGTTTCCTCTGGTCCAGTCCTGGTTGGTGGGTGCTGTCCTTTTCTGCTTGTATTCTGGAAATCCCTTGTTGCCCTGTATGGTTGACATTTTGTCCTTTGGGCAGGGAGTCCTACTGTAAGCCTGTCTCTTGTTGTTCTTCTGATTGTGTGTTTTTGCTGAAAATGTACTTGGGATGCTCTCCTCATTTGTTGACTCTTTGTGGGTTTGTCTAGTGTGGATGCTCTGTTGACCATTGGAAAATCCTGCTGTGTGTTGTAAAGGTCATATGCTAAGTTTTTCATGTGTCTGAGGAAGAATATCTCAGATAAGGCTGGTAGTTTGTGTCATTGTGAATCCTACTAGGACTAGATTTTTGGTGTCTAAAGACTGCATCATGTTGAATGCCAGTGCTGTTGGAAAGGTAGAAGCCACTGCCTGTTAATTTTATCTCCGTTTTTATATATATATATATATATATATATATATATATATATATATATATTTATATTTATATATATATATATATATATATATATATATATGCACACACACACATATATATATATATATATATATATATATATTTATATATATATATATATATATATATATATATATATATATATATGGGTCCAGGACGTTTGCTCAAATGAGCAAACCGCAGAAACCCAAACGGCTGGGCATAATTACACGAAAGTGCTTTTCACCGAAGAAACATTTTCGCATAAGCATGCCTGTTGCTGAGGCAGTACTACAGTGCAGATAAGAGAAAATTCCCTTTTCCCCACTGTAGTGCGGTCTCAGAGGGAGAATATTAAAGTAGGGGGGGTGTGGGGGCACAGCCCCCCACTTCAAGGGTGCAGGTGGAGGAAGCCCCCCTGCTAAAATATTAATGTATTTTTTTTTTCTTTTTAGCAACACGCTTTAATGAAAGCGCTTTTTCGATAAAAGCACTTTCGTTAAAGTGTGTTCGGTGGTTATAGATTCGGACATTTGCTCATTCGAGCAAATGTCCTAGATCCATATATAGATAGATATATATATATATATATATATATATATATATATACACATCTATAAATATATATATATATATATATATATATATATATATATATATATATATACATATATATATATATACACACACACACACACACACACACATATCAGACATGTAAAGCAAAAAAAAAAAGAATGCAGGAAAACAGGTTGCATTTTAGTTGTAATTAGTGTATTTAATTCTTTTTTCAGTCTAGATGTCAAAAATATGAACATTTTATCCTCGGCTTACCTTTTTGCCTTCCCCATACACCAGTGGAAACTTCAGGTCATCTTCCTCTATTGTTTTATATGCCCTAGAAATAACATTTTGACTAAATTTTAGAAAACAGGGAAGGTGTTCATAAAGGAGATGACATTCTTTAGTCTAAACAGTGCATTGCATATACGTTCACAAAGACTTACAATAGCTAAAAGACATAGAAAATAAAACTACTGTGAATTAAATATTGCATATTTACTTTTATAAATATTTCCAAACAAATGACTCTTTCTCTGGCAATTCATTAGACCTTAAATTATTATTATGTTATCACATTTATTTGGCTTACAAACTGTACAAAATGCGTTTTTGACTGACAAAAGAATATCTTTTTTTTTCTGGTGACATCTCTCCAAGTACAATTCTGTCTTAAGAAAAACAGGGCAAAATGCCTCATCTAGAGCCTAAATAAGTTGTTGGTTATTTAGTCTATGATGTAGGCCAACTTAAGGCTTTCTATTTTAATTTCTTTCCCTGTGTGTGAAGTCCATTGTCATATAGGAACATTATTCATTTGTTCTCACATACACACAAACTCAGAACAAATGCAACTATCCAGTCCTTTATGATTAACAACTTTTTTTATGCTAAATACTCAGGAATGACATCCATTATTTAGATGGAGTGCTATGATTATGACTCCAATTTTAACTTGCACCTCCTGGATTATTAAATTTCTTCATAATCTTAGCGTTACAACCTATCTTCTGTTCTGAAAACAGGAAAGTGAAGAATCGTCTTCAAGATAATATACTAGTAATTTTTAAATGTGACTTCCTGTCATCTATGATTGCGTTAAAATTGTTAGTGTTCTACATATAAACTAAATGAAAATGAGTCCCCTTTGAAACGCTGACTTACCAGAACGTCAACGTTCAAAACACGAGTCCACAACGTTGAAGCTTCATAAAGACGAACTTCCGGAACATCACAATTTAACTCTGGGAAAATAACCACTGGTCTACCATGGTGTCCTTTGCCTTGTTCTCCACTGTAGTGTGATCTCTGAGTTGGTATATTTAGCTAGCGGCCCCCCACATTGGTGGGTTAAGATTGCTTCTGTTCATATTAAAGTGATTGGTGGCCCAGTGGTTATTTTCCTGGAGTTGAATTGTGATGTTCTGGGAGTTCGGCTTTATGAAGTTTCAACTTTGTTGACTTGCTGTTTTGAACGTCGCCATTCTGGTAAGTCAACATTTCAAAGTAGACCCATGAAAGCATACTCTATGTATATAACGTCAAACAAAGCAAACAGGCAGACACTGTATGGTGAATGAGTGTTTTAAATTTCATGAAAATGTCATGGTTTACTCAGATAACAAGACATCTGGAATTTTAGGGTATTTTCCTGGAAAATTGAAAAGCTGAGTCTGTTACTATGATTTTGAAAGACAAGTACAATAATGTTCACATTCCGTGGATAAGAGTCATAATGACTTCTGGACTAGCAACTAGTGATAACCCATGGAAACAAGGTTTGTATAGAAGCAGTGGGGTTATTGTCATTGACTGCTTTTAACTCTTTCTTCTTTGTTTGTTATACTACCTTCTTAAGAGTTATTCTATATAAAAGCTTACCAACTCAAGCAGAATTATTTAGTCAACAGATTAGTTGCATACTTTTTCAACACCATTATTAAATTATCTAATAAGATGCAGGAAAACATATATTAACAGAAAAGAGAACAAATATTTAGCATTTTCCATTTAAATACAATGTGTGTGTGTGTGTGTGTGTGTGTGTGTGTGTGTGTGTATGTATATATATATATATATTTATTTATATGGGTCTACTTCATTTGATTGAAAGACCATTTGACCTAAACCCAATTGATCGAAATTTAATTTGATTGAAAAGCAGTATTCAAGGCAAATAACAGGGATTTGTTCCCCTCCCCAATGTTGTGCAACCCTGGAGTTGGAATATATAGTTAGGGTGTGTGTGTGGGGGGGGGCGACAGTCCCACAGATTGGGGGGGCCCCATTTTCATTTAAAATCTGTATTTTTTGTGTTATTTTCTTCTTTTAAAGGAAACTAGGTGGGGGGCTTCACTCCCAACACCCCCCACCCCTAACTATATATACCAACTCCACAGTCGCATGACATTGGGGAGGGGGAGAAATCCCAGTTTTATGCCTTAAATACTGATTTTTGATCAAATGAAATTTCAATCAAATGGGTTTAGGTCAAATGAAGTAGACCCATATATATATATATATATATATATATATATATATATATATATATATATATATATATATATCACATATATTTTCTTTGTCTATATCATTAGTATATAACAAAAAATTGCTGAATTCTGGTCATCCCTTAAACCTCACTTCTCCTCCTGAAAATGACTATGCATGTATTGTTCCTATAATTTCCATTTACTTCTATGAAGTTTGTTCTTTCCCTTTACTAAAACTCCCTCTTCAAGTTCTTTTATCTCTTTTATCATATTCAATACTTCAAATATAGTTGATGTAGACTTTGATTTCCATTTTTCTAGTAATTGCTTTTTTTGGCAGTCAAGTGAATTAAACTTAGTAAGGCTTTACATACTATGTCTACGCAATTCAGATCCTGTATCCCAGCTCAAAAGAATCATCTCCTTACTTACATCCATTTGCTCACCCACCATTTCTGATACAGTACTCTGAAGGAAATTTTTAAAATTGGCCAAATCATTACTCTCCCAAAACATATGTTTCCAGTTACCTCTTTCTTCTTCATCATACCTCCAACATTTGCTAAAATTTTTTGAAGTCTGCTTGGGGTATAACAATACCTGTGCAAATACTTCCAAGCAAAGATCCTAAACCTCCTGGAGTTTGTTGCATACTTGGGAACCAAATATATGTCTCTCCATTGCTTTCTTGTGAATTGCTTATCCATTAACTCTTCCCAATCTTTTCTAACCTCCTCTGATTGAGTCTTGTAGTTATCATGCAATATTTTATATGCCCTACAAATTATCCTTTTTTAAGAGCTGCATCTGTTCTAGATTCCAATAAAAAACTCTGCCACAGTAGGTCTTTCACTTAACATTTTTCCTATCCCTTTATCTTTGCCTGTACTCTGAGATCAAGCCCTGGTAGGGAAGGCAGTGTCTAGATTGCAATCCAAATGTCTTCTTGGCCTCATCCTACACTACCTTTCCTGCCTGAGTTATTTGCTCCCAATGTCTTGGCTCCTTTGCCAGGTTTCCCCAGTAAATTCCAGCTCCCTATTGCCTATTTTCTATACCCCTACTTGCAGTCATCCCTATTGGAAACAATTCCTTTCTCCATTCTCATATTGGCTTAGTTCTTAGAATGTGCTCTGCTACTTTATGAATATAATATTCTTCCCTCTTGCTTCAAGATCATTCTTTCCTATTTGAATTATAACCTGCTGCTTGTATTATGCACATGAGCTTTAACTGTGTAGCTCTAAAATATCCCTTCAAATCAGGTAAACCTAAACTACCTTGGTCTGTGGGAAGGATTGACTTATCCCAGTTAACTCTTTCATTCTTTCCCTCACAGAAAAAGTCCTTTAATTATTTATTAATAATTATCCACAACTTCTCAAGTTGACAAAAGTATGCCTGACCTGTATACAACACTAAAGGGACTAAAAATATTTTCACTGCTTGTATCTTACTATCTATAGCCTCCTAAATACTTTGTCTTATCATGTCCTCATAAATACTAGTATTGCTGAACCAATTCATCCGTGGATACATAATTTACAACTATAGCCTTTGTTTTATCTTCATTAATTTTATATCCCAAAAAGACTTGAAACTGTCTCAACATGTTCCACAAAAGGGAGGTGTGCTTTTCTGAATTTATCAGGTATAAAAAATATCTGCAAATAAAGCCAACTTTTCTTGATTGCCATACCAATTATACTCTTGTACTTCTGAGTTCTTTATTGTCTTTGTCAATGGCTCTAAATGTAAAACAAATAAGCGGGAAAGAGGACACCCCTGCTTGGTTCTTCTGTGCAAACAAATCTTATCTGAGAGAAAACTTCCGACTTTAATTCTTCCCTCCGATCCTTCATATATCCTGCTAATTAAACTTATTATTGTATCAGGGAATGAAGATGCTTTCAATGCCCTACTCATAAAATCACAGTTTGCTCTGTCAAATAATTTCTCTGCAACAAGACCCATCAACGACAAAGGTACTTTCTTACATTCTGCTTCCCTCTGGATCAATATTGTTCTATTAATGTTGTTAAATGTTTGCCTCCCCTCCACAAAACCACACTGATCCACAGCTATCAGTTTTAGAAAAATCTTTGCAATTCGTTTAGATAGTATAGACATAAATAGTTTATACTTGTTGTTTAAAATTAAAATGGGTCTACATGAAGCTGGGTCTGAAGAGTCACCACAGCTTTCTTCTAAGGTGTTGGTGCTTCCCCATCTCTTAAGGTATCATTAAACAAAATCTTCTAGGTCTTTATCATTTTCTTCCCCCTATTTCCAAACTTCCACAGGAATTCCATCTGCCCCTGGAGACTTTCCTGAAGATCGATTATATATCACTGTTTTTATCTCATCACCTCCTATCTTAACTGTTAGTTGCTGAGACTTGTCTACCTCTAACATTGGCACAATTAAATCTTCCATAAATATTTCCATTTGCATTCTTTCTTGATTTCCACATTTCTCTGTTTTATATTAATTTTCATAAATTGTCTGGAATATCTCAAAAACCTCTACATGATCTCTGGTTATTTTTCTTATTATAGGTTCCCTAAATATGGCGACACATTTTTCAACGTTCTCTTGCCTAAGTTGCTGTGCTAAGATTTTCTGTGCTCTGGAGTTGTTAACAAAAACAAAATAGTTGCTTAACTGCATTTTTTCTAAACGTTTGCATATTATCCATATATGTATTTTCTCTTTAGCGCTCTGCATTTCCTCCTCCTCTTGTTCTATGAGATTCCCCTTATTAAGTTGCAGATTTAAAGTGATATACACACTACACATAGAAGTGTTTCATAGTAATAAACCAACTTTCAACCCTACTGGTACAAAACACTTATAAAAAAATACTTATAAAAAATACTTATAAATACATACATCAAATGCAAAAATAAGTGCAGAAATAACTAAACCTACTAAATGCATCTGGCTGAAATACAAGTGCCAGAGATACAATAATTTAAAAACTGGGAAAAAAAAATAAGGTGAATGTATTTATGAACATAAAATGCGTAAATGTATTCAGTACATACTATAACACAAAATATAAAATAAAATATACCTCAAAATGTAGCAAGTACTGAACGATGCTGGACACAATAATATCTCACTATAATATGTAAAACTGCATAAAAATTGCATAAAAAATCAATGAAAATTAATACATTAAAAAAATTAATACATTAATAAATATGAATTGGGGCAGAAATTGATGTGTTGATACTATAATACGCGATTGATTCACAGTTTGTTTATCGCGCCTTTTCCTTTCTTGGTGGAGGCACTTATTGGCGTTCTCGCAGTACTTTTACTTTCAGTTGTCATTGCTTTTTACTAATTTCTATTACTTCTTAACCATATCTCTTTAGATTTTATTTCAATCCTATTTTTAAACTCCATTTTCATTTTATCCCAGTCACAAGCTATAACTTCTGAAGATACTTTTATCATGTCTAATAATTCTCAATTAAATTTCCACTACCCATTCCTTAAATTCCTCTCTTTTTAACAGGTAGGTGGGAAAACATCGGTGTCTTATTTTTTACTACAGTATCCTTTAAATTTATTTTAGTTGTTCCTGGTGCATGATCCGAAATAGTTATTAGATGTGTGTCAAAGCTTTCAATTAAATGCACTTTTTCCTGTGAAATATAATTTCTATCTTGTCTAGCCCACTTATTGTTTCTTACAGAATAATATACAAATTATGTCCAAGTTCCGAATACTGAATTTGCATCTTTCATACCAAATCTTTTCATACATTTCTTCAAAAATCTACCCTCTTTTGTTATAGGGTCCCTTCTAAGGTCCCCCTGATACATCCTCACTATTGAAAATCAAATTCCATTCCCTGCATATAAATAATATTCCCTGCTGAAAGCTGATTATTTCTCCCAAATGTCTTATGTTCCATAATAGCAGTTTTTGATGGAGTACGAATACATGCTATTATAATCCTCCTTCCATATCAATAGCCCTTTACTACCACAAATTGACCATTTTTGTTTTTTTCCCTCATCTATTACTGTTGGAGCCCCTCTAGAAGTTAATACAATTACTCCCCCTTCCCTCTGTCCCTGACATTCTGCCTACTGAAATCTTCTCTTAGTCAAAGTCATGTGCTCATTTCTTCAAAAATATGTCTCCTGCAGCATTACTATTTGTACTCTGCATTTCTTAATATAATCAAATACTCTTTCCTGTTTATCTAGATCTATAAGGCCATTTACATTCCAGGATAATATGAACAGCATAACCATCATGGTAAAAGCTATTGTTCCCATCTATTATACATGACATTTTTTAATGCATATTTCCAGTTTTTACGTTACATACATATACTGATGTTTTAGTTATTTGAATACATATTTCCAGTTTTTGTGTTACATACATATACTAATGTTTGGCAGGCTGATCTTTTGTACAGCTGCTTCTTCTTACTTCCATTTGAACCTATGTTACATTTTAAGACTTTTTGTTTTAATGAAAACCATCAAATAAAAAACAAAATACACAACACCCCCATTCCCTATTAACTTGGAATGAACACACAAAATTATATAAATTTTCAAAACATGAAGTTTAACCCTCCAGAAAGGAACAGCTGCATCCACTGGCATTATCTAAACTAAAATTATGGTCACCCATGCTAAAGTGCAGGCCCTTTCGCTGACTACTGTCTGTTGTTTTCTTATCTTTGTTCCTTCCCAGATATCAAAAAACAGCTTGTATGCTTTCAGAAAGCATTAACGTTTAGCCATAAGAAAAAAAAGTACACTGACTGTTTTTAAATAAACTAAACTTAACACTGTTTTATTAAGTGCATTAAAATATTAAGGGTGCTAGGAGGTTGTCACCTCTTATTCACTTCCCATAATTTCAAACTTATTTTTTTCACTGAACTGCTTGTGCTTGTACCTTTACATTTTGTATTTCCCTCAGCAAAGAATACTAAAATTTTCAAGATTAATTCCTTGTACTTGCAAACAGCTTGTCTCCATGGAAATGCACGCAGCAATGAGTCTTTATAAATTTCTTTCAGAAAGGAATGCACAGCTGCTCTCAGCTGCTGACAACTCAACTCCACTGAACATTTGTTAGTGGAAAACAAACAACTAATATCTTTGCAGTTGTAAGAAGCTTAGCATTTTCATGGCTTTCATCATTTTGTCTTATTTTTTATGCCTACATGCTTACAAAACACTTAAAGCCAAAGGTAGTAACCTAGACATTCACCCTTGCAAAATAAAAAGAGGAATATCCTAATTTGACATAAAATATAATCATTGAAATTTTACGTCCCACCCCCATCCCAGCAGCCAAGATCACAGAGTATGAACATTAAACTTGTTTTTGTCCAGCATTTTTTGTTATACTGTAAAACCTATATTTCTTACAACTTAAAAAGGTACTTGTTTACTGTAATATCTTTAACACAGACAGCAGTCACTGAAATGATCCTTCCCACATTTAAAATACCCCTAACTACACATTACACAATACTGTTTTACTGTATATAACATACAGTTTACAATACAAAATGTTTTATACAACCAGTATTAAGAGCAAAAATTTACTTATGGTCAATTTTTCCCCTTATAGTGTCCTTCTAAACGTTAATGATATAAAGTGGGGTATATTCTTTGCAGTCCATCCACATGTTTAACAAAGTCAACACAAGTCCAGTGTTTTTCAGACACTTTATCTTATAAAACTATGTTTCACAAATGTGGTAGGATGTGTTATAGTCTTCCATATATTCAATAATTTCAAAGTTGCTGGTATTCCCTCAGTTCATGTCCATTACCAAACATCAGACTCTGGTTCAAGTCCAAGGTACTACTGATTTTTCCAGTCAACCTGTGCTTTTTTTCTTTCTCTCAAGAATTTTCCTTTGGAACATTGGAAAAGGTTTCACTGGCAAAGTCTCTCTATGAACCTTACCATCAAATGAATGAGAAACAGAGTCCCCTTCTGCTTGCTTACTCTTTCTTTCTGCATCAAGAAATTACTTTAATCCTCCAGGGAAAAAACACTTTGAAGACAGCTGAATACAGCAGCTGGAATCTCACACTGTACCTCTACATTCCCCGATTGCTGGGTAAATCTTCTTCTCTTCTGCCTTGTGTACAGTGAATATTCATTTTCTATAAACATTCGGCTGTCTCCAGTTATTAATACTTTGCCCTTCTGACACACTTTCATCAGGATTGAC